>NC_056740.1:294825578-295005578 GCF_019279795.1 Protopterus annectens
AGCAGACAGTATAGTGTCAGGCATAAGCTGTGGCACATGCAATAAGTATTATGATCTATAATATATAGGCCTTGATAGGTAGGAGTTCTAATCTCACTCCACCCAAAATGGTGTGTGTGTGTATATCCATGTGGCATACATATGAAAGAAGAACAAAGCAGGTACTGGCCACCATGCTGAACAGCTACACAATTTTTATTTAAAACACAATTAAAAACACAGGATTGAGCGCTTTCGGGACCAATCCCATCTTCAGATATAAAACTCAAATGAAACTGCAGTTTTTATAAAGCTCTTCATTTAACATTCAGTACCACACCCTCCTTTTCTTTAGTGCAGGTCTTAAAGGCATAATCCCATTTAAACCTGGGGTTTTGTATGCTGCTAGCTCAATGATCCATTTAATTTCATTCACCTCTGAGTCATTGATCAAGTCATCTCCCCTTTTGATTTTATCTACAGATTGTGTAACCATAAAGTTAAACTTATGATTTTCAAATTTAGAAATGTGCTAGAAAATTGCATTATATTCATGTTTTAATCTTACAGAGGACAAATGGTTCAAAATTCTGTTTTTAGTTTTTCCTACATAGAATGAGCTGCAGTCCTGACAGTCAGGTAAACAACATTCTTTGTTCTACAATCTGCATATAAATCAAAACAATATTGTTTTCCTGATACAGGGTGTACATAGGATTCTGCCTCCACAATGTACTCACATGCTTTGCAATTTCTACACGTTCGTGTACCTGCATGTTGTGTAAAATTGTTCCTACTTTTTTCTATCTTCCCTTCATGACATAATAAATCCTTCAGATTTTTATTTCTTCTAAAGCCAAAAAATGTTTTTTCTCCCACTACCTTGGCTATTTTTCATCTGTCAACAAAACATTCCAATTCTGTTTTATTATATCACATATTCCCCCTATGTTATTACTATATGTCAACATTAGCCTCACATTATCCATCTGTGAGGCTCTAGACTGAACAGGTGTTCCATCCTGTTGTCTATGGGAGAACAAAGGCCTAGACCTATTACTTATGTATTGTTTACTCTTAGAAATAGCATCTTTAGATCTATTTTTCTTGTATCCCCTTTGACAGAGGTTACTCTCTAACTTGTCTATTTCTTGTTCAAAATGTGTATCCTGCATACATATGCGTGAAATTCTATCAACCTGCCCTCTTATTATACCATTGCACATATACCTTGGATACATGCTGAAATAAGACAGCATGCTATTCTTCCAACAATTTTTTCTGAATAAGGTTGTGTCCAAAACTCTATTCTCATCCCTCAGTAATTTTACATTCAAAAAGTCCAAAGCGCTACTGGAATATTGCATGGTGAATCTAAGGAAAGTGGTCGTAGATTCCAAGTATTCAACAAATTTTTGTAAATTCACGACTACCCCCCCCCCATAACAAAAAAAATGTTATCCACAAAACGCGATGGACCACAGGTGTTTTGTGGATAGTGGATTGAGGAAAAAAGTGTGTGCCTTGGCATGTCCTGTATGCAGTGAGTAGAAGTAGTGCTAGCCTGAATGTGGCCAGGTTTGTGTGTGAGGCTGTTACAGCAGTATACACTATGTTATGGAGCCATAGGGCATGTGAACTTAACGAGCATAATGGCCATACAGCCCTCACAATCAGAGACATCTGTATACCCCTCAGTACAGGACCAGCACATATTGCCCAATGCAAGAGGGACTCAGGCAGATGATGTGTGTTGGGATGATGATCGCCCAGCCAATCAAACAGATAGCATGTGCTGCGGTGCACTGAGGTGCTCTGTGCACCATTAGGCAGGGTCTGTTTCATGAATGTGTTTATGTCTGCTAGACAAATGTCTCCCACAAGCATGTAGTACTAATGTCACATAGTAGGTTAATGTCCTTACAGTGAGTCATCCACCATGCTCCCAACAGATAGGCAGCATATGCACTCAAGCAAGGTCACACCTTTCCCTGCAGCAGACCCCATCACAAATTATGAATACATGAGTACGCTGACCACTGCCACTGTCCTTGGAAAACTGTCATACAGATGTGAACTTATGCAGCCATGCACATATACTGCTGTCCTTTGCTGAAGTCATATTTCTACTGTGCTGCCATGCCATGCTGTGCTGCTTCACTGCCGCTGTGTGTCCATAGGTTATCCCCACAGACTCCTGCAACAGAAACATACACAGGTCCATGACATACCTGTTATTGTGTAACAATACCGCCAGTACAACATCATACAACATAAGTTCCACAAAAGTATGTTGCGTACTCATAACACATGCCAGCATACAGTGTATGCTGGTGACCACTGCAAGTGGCATGGCAAAACAATACTGCATTACACAAGTACATGTCAAGTAATATAGTCATCCTGTGCATCAGACACATAGCTTCATTCCCCTGCATCGATGGGAAGGATGACAGGGATGTGGCACCAGTACCCTCACTTGCAAAGGGTGATGTGCTGGGTGCTGGAGGTCTAGGCTGGCCCAAACAGTTGACAGCATGTGTGTGAGTCAGAAAGGGGAGTAGGTTAGATGGACCATGCAGAGGTGCCATGTGTGTCTGTAGGTGACCTGCATATGACAGTGGTGTGTCAGTGTGTGTGTGTGTGTGTGTGTGTGTGTGTGTGTGTGTGTGTGTGTGTGTGTGTGTGCGTGTGTGTGTATGTGTGTGTGTGTGTGTGTACATGATAGAATTGACAGTTCACCATCTCTGGCCTTGAATACGGGAATTTGCTCTGCCAGAAGTTGCACTGTCACCACCATGCCCAAGGTCAGACTAGGTGCTAGTACCAGATGGTGACTACCGTCTGCTGGGACCATGTCCCCCACAGGACCACTCAGGACCACTTGCCCATGACCTGCAATGTTGTGATGTGTACAGCACGCTCCCCTCTGTACCACTGGATGTACTGCAATTACAGGAGTATAACTGTGCATGGCCACGTGGATACTCAGCAGATGGTGTTGGTGACCTACATCCACAGGACCGATGCCTAACTCCAACCACATGTTCCAGCGCAGACAATGTGTGGTCCAAGACAGACACTGTCTCAGCCCACCATCTGTCCACTGCATCAGTGAACTGATTCAGGATGTCTCCAATGCAGTGGAGGCAGTCACAGATGTTGATTGTGCTGCATCCATAACCCTAAGCATACATCTGGTGTTCTATTCAGAATGTGCTTGTGCCTCCATGATGGCCCAAAACATGCATCGAGTGACCCATGATATGACATCTGCAACAGGTGTGGATGTGCAGCAGTCCTCCTATGATTACCATGTCAATCCACATGTGTGGGACCTCGCTCGCTCTCTGGCTATGGCCAGTGTCTACACTCACTGAACCATAGTTTCCACACTGGCCTGTTCAGTGTCTCCACCCTCAGACCATATTTGAGGTCTGTGGGGGCTGGGTTTGTGTGCGCATACTGACTGTGTGCAGTGACCATGGTGACAGAAGGGGGCATGTCAACCTCTGGGACAGATTCAGTCCCCAACAGCCCCACCTGTGCCTCACTGTGGCCACCATCACATCAGAGTCTGTAGAAACACTGACATCAGGTTGTGTGGGGGAGAGACCCCAACCCCTCAATCACTTGTGGGAAACCAAGACAAAATCAGTACATTACTACCTGCACTATTATGTATGGAAAATCCACCAAGAGACATAATAATGATCCACAACTGCATTACCAGTCTCACATCCTCTCAGCTCTGCTTTCATGCACAACAGACTTCCTCACAATAAAATACACATTCGACTCAAGGCCTTTATAACAAGCATGTCAGGTAAATCACATGACACTTGACCAGTACAATGTACCTTTCAGATATGTATGGCACTATGCTTAATAAAACAAAACATAAAACTCAGTACACCTATCTTAACAAATATATACAACTACAATGTTCAATGCCTAAGGTATGTACCATCGACCTTTCTGTATGTACAAGGCATGTCAGATTATTTGCCTCATGTACACCAGGAGGCTTATTCACTCTGAACTATAACTGCAAAAGTATTTCTGCTCATTCAACTACACTCCTGTGATTACCCACCATAGGAAACCTAGCTAACTGTTCCAGTACAGATGTACAGATACAGCATGAACAAAATGGCCAGCACTATCCACTGCTTGCTCAAACATGTCATACCCCACAGTGTGACAACATGCTGCATGTGTGGATATAACTGGGATAGTATCATTACTAAGATAGTTTCCTGTGTGTCATGAGTGATTCTGCTGTATGATCATACACCCAACACTCCGTTCCACTGTGGTGTGTCCCCTAAGTCCAGCCACCAAATAATATGTCATATGAGCAGTGCCAGACAAATAGTAGTGTGCTATTACAACCACTATATTGGGACAGTCCAACAACACCAGTGTGCTACAATGACAAAAGACAATGCAACCATGATATATTGTATGTCTCCTGTATGTGTAAGACATCAGAATATCAATGACATGTCATTACCACAGGTCCCTGCTGTAATCCCTGTTCCTCATACCGCTATCTGCCCATCTGCATCCTACTACACATAAAAAACAGTTACATGCCTGGTGGAGTTCAGTACTCCTCTGTTGAAATGTGCTACTAGTAATGTTTCCCAAAGGTGTGCTCTGTGTGAGGAAAGTCTCATACAGAATGTTTGCCCATAGCCAGCTGCTTGCATTTTAACATGCTTCTAATTAACAGGTAATTGCCTGTAAATCAGTCTGTGACTCTGATATGCTAATTGCAACCAAAATAGCTGAGTTGCACTATCATTAGCAAATGACATGCAACCACTGTGCACTATGTAAGGCCTTCATGTAGAACAGGACCCCTTTCCTAGCTGTTGAGATGGGCAGTACTGGGATGAGGAGACTACATTGTTGTAGAGGGTATGCCTGTAGCAGAAACCTTTACATAGAGCTGTGTGTACCACATGCTGCAGCTGCTGCTGCACATAGTAGACATAGGCAGAGAGTGTGAACACTTTGGAGGACAACAAGCTGTAGGTGTATCCGTGTCAGTTGTGTCAGCCTTGTTGTAGAGGCAGTGCCAGGGTGAGGGTACCCTTTACACTCCAATTAAGGCATGTGTTTAAGGTGCGTATGTTAGGCAACTGTGTCAATAACAGAGTACTAGGCGACATATAGTAATGCTATATGGATTTGTGATGTGTGTCCCTACCTACAGGCCTGTGAAATCCAGCACTGAAAAGCAGTTATTTAATTTGCAATACTTTGTGTTAATAAAGAGTGCATGAGTCATTTATTAATTGCTGTCTTCACAATAGTGTAATTGAAATGCAACACAACACTGGATTTGAACCCAGGACTACATGTGGTTAAATGTACTTCATGCAAGGCATTTAGCAGACTGACTAACTGAGTGACTGCTACAACAGGTGTATTTGCAAAATATATGTGCACACATACAGGCTGTGACATACATTTTCTACACCCATCAGTATGTGCATGGTTTTATATGGATATACATCTGCACCAGAGTCCCAGTTGATTATTTATTTTGCCATGAATGCCTTAACAGGTGACTTTCTACATGTTGCTGATAAAAGGGCACATTTACCTGCTATCACAGGCCTCAGTTACTGTCTGTCTAGTGGTGTACTATTGCCACAGAGTCTAAGGTACACTCCCATTTTTTCCATTACTTTTTATTCCAGTTTGCACAGTTGTGGCGCAGCATGCAGCTCCACTAAAACACGCCTAATGACTGTAACTGGCAATTATTATGTTTTGTTTAAATCACCTGTTTTAATTAAGAGTTGTCTGACGTGGTTGGTTAATGTAGCCTGCTGCATGTGATGGGCTCAGGATTGAAACATTGCAGAAGTGTTTATTTTGTACATGTCTTTCACTATTAGAAACACATATAGTCATTATAGCTATAGTTAGCTGAACTTAGCGAACCTAGCATGCCATGCAGCATCACACTAAAACAATTTAAAGAAAAGAAAAAAGGGGAGATAGGAAAGTGGTGAAATGGGGGCAAGCAGGGGGAAAAACATATTGAGAGCCAGGGAAGGATGTGCAGAAAGGGTGTAGGAAAGAACCATAGCTATCAATTTCTTGTACAGCAACAATTGTGCACTTTCACAGATTTATAGATGAATTTGGATTTTCAAACCCCAGAGAGAGGGGTGAGGACAACATAACTGCATTGTCAAACCAATTGGACTGAATTGCGTGTGTCCAGTGGACATGTGCAAAATGAAGAGCTATGTATGGGATGATATTTTTTTTTTTGTGGGACATGTGCCCATTTTTTTTTTAAATGTGAGATTGGAATGTTGGGGAAGGGACATAGGTACGTGTGGGGGAGGTAAGTTGGGTAGGTCAGGATTCATTTGTAAACAGACAGTACAGCAGACAGGGGTGGTGTGTGACACATGAGGGGAGTGAATACCTTGGATAGGGAGGGTGTTATGGAATCTGAGTCCCATGTGCCTCCAGACAGCAGCAGTGTGACTCATGTCTCCACCCATGGAATTGTTGATACTGCTCCATCACTGCCATGAGGGTGGCTGTGCTAGATGTTGGGCACCAGGGCGAATCTGCCTCACCATGGTGGCCAGCATGCCCTCAATTCAGCACAAGTGTTGGTCATAGCCACGGTTGACTACCCTGCACAACAAGATTGTCAGCTCCGCATGGGTGACAACACCCCCTTCACTACCCCTCTCAGAGGGAGAATGGGCCCCATCTCCTGAGGTGGTACTACCCAATGCCACAGGTAGTGCAGGGGCAGCAGAGGGGGCACTATCAGTCTGGGTCTTAGCCATACCGGGACCCAGTGCAAAGGCCAGTTGAGGCAAGGTAGGGCGACCAGCTGGAATTGGAGCCTACTTTGATGTGCTGTGGTAAATGAGGTATAGCAATACGTTATGGTTAGTAATAACCAAACCACTGCTACTACTAACAGACTCAAATATCATATTTATTCATCCAGATACATATTAATGTATATTATGTGCAACACAACATTAAGCAACATAACAGTCAGTATGATAACAGCATGCCAGTACAAAGTAAATCATATGACCAATAAAACAGTTTAACAAATATGTTAATATTGCTTCATAATACAACATAACTATAATCTCGTTTTAAGCACAACCTTGATAACTGGATGGGAAACAGAAAATATACACCCTGTGATTCCACCTGTGTCCCTGCTGGACAGGGGCTCTTTGGGTGCTGACTTGTCTAAACATGTGCTAAACTCTTAGTTAGGCTTATAAGGGCCTCGGGGCCAATAGTGACTTCCTATGATCCTATGATCCTATAAATATAAAGGGTGGGGAGACAGAGAGAAACATTACTTTACTGACATTGGAGAGTGTATCCCTGAAAACACTGAAACATATACTCCTCAGGTGTGTAGTGATAGGTTTGTGTACAGTGACTACAATTCTCCTATAACTGATGTAGTATGTACATAACTCTCAAGCTGTTAGCATAGGTCAGTATGGGCCAAGCAATGCCAAATGCAGGTACATCACTACACAGAACACTTTCACATAATGTGGACTTATATAACTACCCAGGTGTTCTGTACACGGATTTGGTAATACATTGCCTTCCAAGTAATACTTTATCTGCTAATCATGTGACAGATAGATCAGGCAGTTTTAATTACATCACAAGAAATCATGACACTTGAGATGCATGTTTGTGTACAGTAAATAAACTAGTCAGCTGTCATGCCTTACTTGGCAGACAAGGGAGTAGAACCCAGTAGCTGTGACTGCAGGGGACATCTGCAAATAATGTAATAATTGACTGCAGCAACTTAGCACAGACATGCAAGGGATATAACCATACTGAGATGACACAGTTTTATTTATGAATCAACAATGCTGATGAACACATTCTTGGTATTGATGTTAACATTCTGTGAAATCTAAACGCAATACCTGCTCATGATATAGGCTACCTCACCCATATATTTGTTGTGTTCCTGGTGAGAGAGATAATGTGAGTATTACGTGACTGAATACATACTGATACTGAACATTTAGTGCTGCATACCACTGGATTCAAACCCAAGACTGTGTGTGGCAAAATGTACTGTATACAAAGCATTTAACAGACTGAGCTACTGAGTCACTGATGAGTATTGAGAGACTGGTACTTCCCTGGGATCACCTGGAGCCATACTATGAAATGAGCAATACAAGTTACAGGACACTCCCCTGGCATTCTAGTACTATTACAGTGTTATACTAGACTGCAGTGACAGTAGAACACACATGCCTGGAATACAACCATACTGTATATTTGAAAAAAGCTGTAGTTTAGAATCAACAATGCTAGTGAACACATTTTAATTTTATTGGTTTGAAATATCTGTGAGGTTCACACACAAGATCTACCCATGGACTGGGCTACCTCACCCATATACCTTTATTAACCAATGTCTGAGGAAGAGTGGGCATTATGTGAACAATATTGGCATGGAGACAGCCTTGGACAGTACTATGAGTTAAGCAATACAGTTTGCAAGTCATTAGATTTGCTGGCTACAGCTATTACAATGTTACACTTGACTGCAGTTACCTTAGCATAGACAATCAATGCATACAGCTCTATTGCAATGGTTTTGACAACATAAACCTTCTGAACAACATTTTGCTTACTGTTATTGGTATTGTTATTGCTTTATTGAATTGCAGTTCTTATTGCTCATTTATTGTACTACAACTCTACAGCTCTAATTACCCATTTATTGCACTACAGTTCTACATGCCCATTTATTACACTACTGTTTTTCTTGTGTATGCTTTATTGCATTAAATGCTTTACTCTTTCTTGCTTATTGCACAGGTGTCCAGGGTTCCCCCTATTTCTCCTTTTCTGGTCATCAAAATGGTGACAACACTGCTCACCTCTGCAGGGGATATCAGTAACACTGGTGAGTTCCCTGGCCAAATGGTCCCAGGCCTCTGTCTTACACTCTGAGGCTAACAAGGAGCCCGGCCATGACCCTGGACTCTTGAATGCCCCACCTCTGATTCCAAAGGTGCACACCTTCACCAACACCACTAGCCATACCAACAGTTGATTGAACTCCATTGACTGTTAGAGAATTCCTGCCTATTGGGCTTAATGTAAGCTGTTTTACTGCCCTTACATGTCATTCAGCAACATTCAAGAAAGTGCAGCATCACTTAGCAGTGCACAAACCAGCTAAGTAAAGCTAAGTAGTGCAAAAACTCACAGAAATGTGGTTTTAGCCAAGCTTACCACAACGGAAACATTGTTAGCCGTTAACATGTTTATGCACTGCTTAGCATAAATGAGCAGTGCTTAGTAGAGCATAGCAGTGCCAAACTTCACAATAATTTCATAAAATTAAAATAAATTATTGTATTCATATTCTACCTGTTATAGGTTCATAGATTCATAGGTAGGTACTAGGCTATCTGCCTGAGGGCATTTATAAGCATAGCCAAAGTGTGTTGGCTTTCGCCACCCCATTGATTAACTGATCCTCTGTCAAGCAGAGCCAATGAAGTGATCCCAGGGATGTATTTTCTGTTACCCATCTACTCGTCAAGGTTTCTCTTGAAGAGTGTTAGTGACGGGCTCTGCCTAATATAGTTTGAAATTTTGGTCCACAGCATGGGGAGTTTCTGTGACAGGAATCTATCCCTCCAGCATGTTCTATGGACTTGAACCCAAGACCTACTACACATAAGATCATAACTCTATCCATGTAGCTAGCTGGATGTTATAAAAGCTAGTGTACCTTCACATATACTACTAGGCTAACTCTTAGCATTGCTGAGCACCATGCCACATCATGCAAACATGCTAAAACACATCTATAAATAAATAAGTAATTACATCCAGTTTCTATTTTTAGATATCTGGCAGATGTCGACCATGTATGTGCGAGCTCCACTTGGCTCTGCTGCACTGCTTGCCACACAAACTTACATTAAAAAAAGCATAAAAATGCAATTATGACAATTAATTACATCCAGTTTCTATTTTTAGATGTCTGTCTGGTGTCAGCTGTCTATATGTGAGCATGCCTTGGGACTGCTGCACTCTGTGCTGTGCAAACACGCAGTAAAAAAAAATTACACTAATTACAAAAAAAAAATCATAAAATTGACATATTATACAGCTGACACACTTCACAACATTACAGCAGTAGCAAGGAGCATTACAATGAGCCTCACACTCATCTGCAGCCATAGGTAGCCACTATACCTATACCCACACTGATTCAATATCTATGTTCCTCGGCTCTCCCTCCGCAGCGCACCATCATTAATATGCCTGGGGTGCTGCCAAGGGGCAACCATGGTTGTGTATACAGATACATTCTGTGTAGGCTCTACACTGTGCCTACATGGATTTTATTAAATCTTGGGGATAGATTTCATTTATTAAAATGTACAAACCATGAGTGTTTTTGCTATTGCAAAGAAGAACTTCATTAGACACCTGATAAAATTCTTCTTTGTAAGATTGAAAGCACTTAAAGTAGTTGGCTTAATAAACTACTTTAACTATCAGCATTGTTTTGGTTTCTTAAATTATTCCATTTTTGTAGGTAGTTTTTGTTTATTTTTTTGTAATTTTGCATTCACTTTTTCTATAGCTGAGGAAACCATGCATTTTTGGGGCGTTGAGGTTTTCCTATAAGAAAGAAAATATTTTTTTAGTTGAATTAATTACATAAAAAGACCTTTTCAACATAATTCCAGTTACCACATGTAGCAAAATAAATCAAATGTTTTTGAGTCATCTAGCCAGACTGTCAAAGTTGGCCTTTTTAGACATTTAGACTGTTAATAGTCACAACACAAAATTAACATAGCTTTTCTGTGAACAGATGGTGTAAATGAGTCAACATAAAAAGTGAGTTGAAGCTAAAACCACCTATGTGGGAATATTTCTTTTCTATAAACTTTATCTCATACATTCCTTCACACTCATTTTTACTGCATTTATTTGTTTGTTTAGGTTCTGGCAGAGTGTCAAGGAATCATAGGCACAGCTATATTGCCAAGGTGAAAATAATATGCGGGAGAGGGGGAAGGAAGGCAAGAAGTTGGTTATGATCAGGAAGAGATGGGGGTGTGTGTGTGTAAATTTTTATTTTTTTATTTATTTAACATTTGTTTACTGGGATAGTCTGACTGGACAATAGTGTCCGTTTTCAGTGGAGGCCCAAGGAGAAAAGCTCCAACATAGTACAAGTTTTACTAATCCATGTCTTCTTAAGCTATTACATAATGTAGATGAGTAGATAGAGGAAGGGTTTAAAAAAAACAAGTAGCCAGGCAAGATCTATTTTCATGCGATCTTCCTGTAGCAGAAGGGCAGACTTGGAAAACTAAAATTGCAAAGGAGTCTGCTGGGCCTGGGGAGGGGTGCAGGCTTTGACAACTTGGCTCTTCTCTGGGCAGGCCACCCTATGGTGGATCTATGTCATATTTTCAACCAGCCATGTTACTGAATGTCATCTCTTTGACAATGCAGGCCATCAACCCCCTCCATGGGGGGACTGCACCCCCTACACCCTACAAATTATATATACCAACTCTGAGATCGCACTACAGTGGGGAATAGGGCAAATTTCCTGATCCCTACCATAACACAATTTCAGTCAGAAAAGATTGACAGCCTGCATTATTGACAAGATATGTTTGGCAATGTGAGGCATGGTAGTGCCAGCTGTGCCAGACAGAGTAGGGCAGTGCATGGGTAACATATGCCAGCATAGTTAGCTGGAGTTTTGTAAAGAATTATATGTCACTTGAATATCAAAATGATATGTACAGATACTTGTGTTAAAAATGTATTTGTAAAGCTGCTTGTGTTAAACATGTATCAAAGTGGGTCCTGCTGCACAGAAAAGAACTATGCATGTATGGCAGACTGTATTGTTGCAACTGATGAACTATATATATTTTAACAGAGGATACTGGAAAAGAAGGGGTTAAGCTCAGCCCAGGTAACCTTAAGAAAAATAGCCTGAAATTAAAGGATATGGTTTAGGCCAAAAAGATTTTATCTCACAGGTCTGAATGCAGCCAGAGAATAGCTTGTTAGTCTCTGCAGGAAGGATGGATGTGTTGGAATTGTTTTACAGTTTCCAGGTGCTGTAATAAACCTTAGCTGAAGTTCTTTGTGTGTATTGTGACACATTAGTGCCAGATCCTGGTTCAGTTTCTAGTGAGGGGTAGTGTGGGATCCACAGAATCAGGTGACCAGATGTGATGTCATTCTGTAGCTAACATTGAAATTGTATTTGAGCACTAGTGGGAGATGTGATAAGTGCACTTTGTTTTTGGACCTGACAAGACACTCATCCACATTCATCTTGCCTTGCTTTAGTAAGTAACTAGTGAATCGTAATTCTTCAGTCAGTTAGAAAAATATAGTGAGATTAGATAAATGTATTTTTCTGTATCTGTCTGAGTCTTTCTATCTGTGTTTTATTTATATTTCCTGTGATTGAAACTCTGGTGTTTATGTAAATAGATATTCAGTGTTTTCACTTTTTTATTATTTATGATTAAATATATCTAAACATTTCATTGTGGCAGGTGTTTTAGAAAATATTTAATCTTTGGGACTACTTACATTTATTTAGTGGCACTGTGGCTACATGTTCCTGAAAGTCTTGCTGCTTGGTTAAACACTACCACTTGTATAAGTATTAATTTTAATTAATAAGTGTAATTGGGTACTCTGGTAAGAGCCTTAAAGCTGGCTTTGGGTGTTTTGGTGGAAGCAGATCTACCTTGGGAAGAGGTGGCAGAACGGGTAAGCTGGGCCAGCCTTTCCCAGGTGTGTGTGTGTGTGTGTGTGTGTGTGTGTGTGTGTGTGTGTGTGTGTGTGTGTGTGTGTGTGTGTGTGTGTGTGTGAAAATCAAATCTCAAAAAAAGTGTGTGTGGCAGCTACTTTGAACAGGGACACTGAGAGCACTGATTTCATAGAGAGGGTGGTGGAGGACTTGGCTTGGAACAGCCAGCTAATAACTCAGCTCTATAGAGGTCAGTGGGGAGTCTTATTTGGGGCCTGGAGAGAAAGCCCAGCCCCAGGACTGGAGTGTGCATTCCTTGTGTGCTCTTAAAGGAAATTGTATTTGGTGCAGAGGGCTGCATCTGAAAATACTGTGTATGTCTATTTTTCTCACTATGAACATTACCCACCAGTATCAGTCGTGAGGACTGAGGCTCCCTGATTATTGGCCCAGAGGAGGGACATCACATGGCCATTCGATGATATGACATATATGCCCCTATGGTGTAGTGATCAGGCTGGAGGCCACAGCCTGGGGTCCTGCAAGTGGCAGATCCCCTTCAGCTACTGGTATCTGGCTGAACACTGTCATGGGACTGTCGGTGTTTGGTTGTAGATCACTTCAGCCATTGGTATTGACAGAGCATTTACAGGGACTACAGTGGTGTGTTATGGCCTTGTTGATTGGATATGACTTTCTTCCAAGTTCTGCCCTGTGCACACATTTGAATATTCTTGGTTGGCATTGATTTCATTGGCATTGGTCTATGCTCTGGTAAGGATTTGATACTTATTTTGATTGGCATAATAAATACATGGCTTTGGCCCATACCTCTCAACTTTTTAGTGCAAGAAATCTGGACAAAGCCTGACATGAGGGGATCAAAGGCCTAAAAATAGGGACAGATTTAAAAAATTGCTGGTATAAAGTTAAACAGTTGCTAGAATAACAGGGTTTGTGTTATCACACATTTTTCTGAAGGATATGAAGTCTAAAACTCAAATCTATGCCATTATTTAGTGACTTCAATCCTCAGATCATCAAAGTAATTTGGCAAAAAAAAAACATTTTATGAGGAGGAGGCCAAAAGTATGAGGCAAAGGTCTGGACATGCTGTAAAAATCTGGATAGTTGAGAGGTATGGTGTGGCCATTTCATCCAAACAATTGTGTGGTGTGATTTGTAAAATTATGTGCATGTTTATTTTCATCCAAGGCAATTATTTTGTGTGCTTGTCTTACGTAGCTGTTTTAAACACATTTTATTGAACTGAAATGTGACTGGTGAATTTTGAGAGGTGAAGTTTGAATGGCTACATGTTGATCTTTGTTATTTAAGATTGGACATTCAAATTGCATTTTGTTCTGAAGAAGTCTCAGTATGTCTAGAAAAATGAAAGCACTTCTCTTTTCAAAGTTGCCTTGCAGCTCCATATTGCAGTTATGTATTTGTCAGTTACATACAGTTATTACCTACATTTATTTCATTGGCATTACTCACATACAAATCCTGAATTGCATTTATTATTTTCTAATTATTATTATTGTTTTACCAATAATTTCCTGAAATCACATAAATGGGACCCACCAATACATAGCACAAAAATACAAAAGCACTTAGTCATTCAATAGTGCATTTGAGTGTTTTTTTATCCTAGAGAACTGGTAACTATTTTTATTTATCTGTTTGGAGTTTGATATGAAAATACTTCCTGGACCCTATCTTCTTTCATCAGTATTAAGATATATGGTGCCAAGTATTTAAAAGGGTAACATCTTTTAAGAGCCTTTATTCTTTGGCATTCATTTTAAGGGACATTACATTATCAGCAATGCAAATGCAGTTCAGTAAATTATGTATGAAATGAGTCTGGCTAACACTGTAACTCCTAGCTGCAAGGACTGTACATTCTGAACATGTTAAAGCGTCTCCATCCCTTATAATTTATACACGGAATTAACTTCCTTTACATTGTATGTCAAACTGTATTACTGTAAATGTTCATGTTTATTTTGTATTAGTGCAAAGGTTTATTTTGTACATCATTTATGTTCTACACCAAATTACTGACTGTAAACTGATCTTACTGTAGAATTGTAGCTGGGGTTATGACTGAAAGGGGAACAATAGACCAGCAGACTTACCCAGTATTCACACTATAAATAAAATAAAATAAAATAAAAGAAAAGAAAATAAATAATTCCCATGTATGCCTTTACTATTGAAAACTCTTGCCAAATATAATCACTTCTGCGGACAAACTATCCCAGGGAAAAGAAGCAGATTTTTACAAGTGACCCTTCAACAAAATGGGAGTCACTGCCATGAATTTACCAGTATAAATATTAAACTACATTACACATTCTGAATTCTTTAACAAACACTTCATTCTATAACAATAATGTGGATCTTTAATGCATTTCATTAGATTTAGTATCCCTTTTCTTACAATTATATTCTAAAGGAATTTAAATCGTTTTTGAGTTATAAGAAACACTACAGAATTCTTATAATTAGAGTTTGTTTGCCTTAATTCTTCAGAACAATCACCAAGTACTGCCTTTTGATGACAGAGCATGGAATGCTAAGCTTGGCGCGTCTTTAATACTCAATAAACTGGAACTATGGCCTTATCATGGAGTCTTGAGTTTTGCATTGCTCTTTTCTCTGTGCATTTTAAAAGCAAACACTTTGCTTGGGGTGGGATTTAAATGTTACTCTGTCATGTTCTTTTGTTTCTTCCCTTCACACTCATAGGTTTACACAATCACCAGGGTGATACAGTGTGTGTGTGTGTGTGTGTGTGTGTGTGTGTGTGAGAGAGAGAGAGAGAGAGAGAGAGAGTGAGAGAGAGACAGAAAAAGAGAAGACGAGTAGGAAAAAAAAACAACTTACTCTGGTTTCCTCGTTTATCTAATTGAAAGTATTTTGTGGCTTCTAGAATGAACTGTGGACAAATGTGTAATTGTTCTTAGTATTCTGTTCAGTGTGCAGCCAGCCTCACAGGAGTATGTGAGCAAATGTCTGGTAAATACTAGTGGGGGAAGGGCAGGTAATGAAATCTGCCAGCTAGTGGTCATGCGTTTGAGGCACACACAGTGAGAAGCTTCAGGAAATTTCTACAGCATCTGCCAAGCTGAGGGGAGGGGGAAAGCACCGTCACTGGTTCTAAAAGGGACATTGTTTAGTTTAATATTTAACCATGTTTCTGCCAGTTTGCTTGCTCAGAGCCAGTTTTATGAACAATTGACTTGTTAAGTTTTCTTTTTTTTCTTGCAGGATTCTTATTTGTTTTCAAATGCAGCTTATTTTTATTCCTTTTTGTTTTTTGTCTGAACATGAACTTCATTCATATATTGATATTTTAGAGTTATTTATCTATCATCACGGTATTATCTAGATGGATCCCTTATAAGGACGTATCTATAACAATTTGAGTGTGCTCTCAAGTAAACAGAATCATTATCATTTAATTATATATGCAATCAATTTCTACCAATGTTATTTCAGATTATGTAAAGCATCATCATTTATATTTTATATGTGGGTAATTCACACCAAAATAATTTTAATTGATTTCTACTGACATGTAATTTAGCATTAGGGTATTCAGTCCATTATTAATGCCAGAGGTCCCCCCTTCACAGAGAACAAGCTAGATAATTGATACAACCTATTTATAATATTGTAAGAAAATGTGACCTTGTAATTCTGCTCTACAGTAGCTTTTTGAATCAAAATATATTTAGTTATTATAAAATGGCGGCAAAACATATATTTCAGATTAGATAAAGCTAATTTTCCTCGTGAAATTTCTTTACAGCATTTTGCAGTTGTACGATATGCTTAAAAGTATATGCTGCAAACTGAGCGATATTGCTTCACTTTCTTTCCAATGTACTTTTCCAAGGATAAGAACAGTATTTATGGAAACATAAAACATGTTATTATCTCTTCTTTGCAAAAATCCTTACTTGTTTCCCAGCATTGATACTACACCTCTAGATGTACAATTTAATGGTGGAAGGCCTGGAACAGTACCTGAACAACATTTCTTTGTGTGGCTAGAGGATGCACCATGTTTCCAAAATAACTAGAGACCAGACTTATTCAGGTGTCCTCAGACACTCATTTAGGTTCATAGGTTCATACTAGGCTATCTGCCCTGGGGCAATTATAAGCCTAGCCCGATTCTGTATGGCTTACGCCACCGCTTGATTTGAGTATACTCTGCCCTTTTTAAGGTTTAGTTTACTGTGCCTCTGTCTAATAGTGACACGGGAGTAATCCCTGGGACAAACATACGATCCCCCATCCACCTATCGAGATTCTTCTTGAAGAGATTCAGTGAGGTGCTCTGCCTCACATGAACTGGAATTCTATTCCAGAGCGAAGGGAGCCTCTGGGTTATGAACCTGTCCCTCCAGCAAGTTCTATTTATTTCTGTGCTGAGGTTCAAGTCCCTCGAGCGTGTGGCTCTAAGGGATTTAGATTTACTGAGGTGGAGCATGTCCATTAATTCTGGATTTGACATAGCTTTGTATGTCAGGCATAGATCGCTCGAAGTAGGCAGTATGCAACTGAGTAGAGCTGGAGTTTTTTTAACCGAGCAGCATATGGCATCTGTTTGAGACCCTTGATCCTCTTGCTGAGATACTTTTGGGGTCTCTCTAATTGCTGCAGGTGTCGGGTAAGGTACATCCCAAAAGGGGCATTGTATTCTATGATGGGCCTGATGAGGGATGAATAAAGGGGCACGATTACCTCTCTTGATCTAGATGTGAAACCCTTCATGATGAGGTGGGCTATGTAGAAGGTCTTTCTAACCACTTTGGCAATGTGGTTTTCAAAGGAGAGATTGCTATCAACTTGGGTACCCAGGCTACTAATAACTTTCTCTGTACTTAATGGGTTTCCGCCTATGTGGTAATTTGTGGGCACATTGTTTTTGCCAAAGGGTATGACTATACATTTTTTGGCATTTAGCTTTAAACCATGGCACTGGCACCAGTTATCTGTCTCTGTGAGACCTTTTTGAAGGATGTTTGTGTCAGCTGGAGAGTCGATTATGGCACCCAGTTTGCAGTCGTCTGCAAACTTGGTGAGCCATAGTCCTCCCATGTTTGCCTGTACCTCGGAAAAGTATATACCGAACAAGAGTGGTCCCATGACAGAACCCTGTGGGATGCCACCTGTGACCGGTTTCGAGTCTGACATGGCTCCAGCAACTCTCACTCTGTGGGTTCTGTCTTTGAGCCAGTTTGCGACCCATCTTGTGACATAGGGGTTTATATTTAAGCTGGATAGTTTATCTATGATGCCCGAGTGGGGTATTGTGTCAAATGCCTTTGCAAGGTCCAGATAGGCTGTGTGGACTACCTTCCCTTCATCTATGGCTTTGGTGACTGTTTCGAAGAAGTCAACCAGGTTCAAAAGGCAGGATCTGCCCTTGACAAAGCCGAACTGGGTAGGATCTAGTGTCTGTAGGTCCCCAATGTCTTTGTTTATGAGCTCCATGATGATCCTCTCCATAGCCTTGCAGACTAAGCTAGTCAGGCTTATGGGGCGATAGCTTCCAGGGTCCATAGAGGCTCCACCTTTGTGGAGTGGGACCACTGTTGCTGTACGCCATTCTGTGGGCATATATCCTGTAGTGAGGCTGAGATTGTATAGCTGTTTTGTTTGAGGGATTAGTTCCTCTTGGAGTTCATGTAGGACGCAACCTGGGATGCCATCTGGTCCCATGGAAGCAGTGTTTTTTGCTTTGGAGAGGGCAGCCTTCACCTGCGCATCAGAGATGTTTGGGAGGCAGCCCTCTGCCGGGATAGATACTTGCTCTTTTGGGGTTTGCACTGAACCTGTCTGCCAGGATATTGGCGATGTCTGTGGGTTCAGTGTATTTTTTGTCGTTTAGAATCAACTCAGAACAAGTCTGGGAGTTGCATCCCAGGTTCCTAACATAACTGAAAAAAGCCTTATGATTGTCTTTGGTGTCCTGTGCAATATTTCTCTTGAAGCTGGCCTTGGAGGATTTTATGAGGGATCGTAATTTTTTGCTAGTACTGATCAGAGATTTTACAGCATGATCTACAAAATGTTATCAAGACAGAAGTCATTTCATTTTTTATCTTGAAGAGAAACATTCAAAGCGGTTTGTTTTTTTTTTCAAGAAGAAGCTGGTGATATAAGGCATCTACATATATGCAATTACAGAGACATATGACATTCATCAGATGAGAATGAACTGATCTAGCTAAAAAAAACATGTATGCATATCTTTAATTTAGCCTGTAATGCACCAAGCTTTTCAAGGAGTTGCAGTAACTTCAGAAATGAGTTTAATATTCTTACTCAGCTGGATGAGAGACAAATATTGCCAAGTATTTTCAGTCACAGTTGTGTGAAATAAATAAACTACTAATCCATTTGGTATTTTCAAAAAGACAAAACAGAAGATTTTATTTTGTGTCTTTTGACTTTTACAGACTCAGTTTAAAAGGTTGTCAGTAAGCAAGAGAGTGGCAGAGAGTATTTCAGTCCATACTATGATGTCATCAAAATGAGCAGACAGGTACACTAATTCCAGTGTAGTAAGTTATTTTTTTACAGTGACCTGTGCTCAATGTATCCCTTGGGGATCAAATATCCTTTCCTTATATCTCAGTACTGATCACTAGTGTAGCCTTCCTTTCATCATATAAGCAACCACCAAACCTCACACAACTGGCGAGATTTTACCTCATATTTGTGGTCTGTTCCTCATAAAATTTGTTTTTTTTTTGGCAAATCACTGAGGATTGAAGTCACTAAATACTGACAGACATTTGAATTTCAGACTTAATATCCTTCAGAAAATGCATGTTAATGCAAAACCTGTTATTCTAGCAACTTTCTATGTTTATAAGAGCAATATTTAACATTTGTCCCTATTTTATACCTTTGTCACCCCATATTTTTGGCTTTGTCCAGATTTCTTATACTAAGAGATTGAGAGGTATGTCAGCCACCACCTCACTTGGGTACAATTTTTATTTGGTATCTGAATGGGAAAGTGCTTAGTACTGAACACTGAATTATCTCTCTCTCTCTCTTGCTCTCTCTCTCTCTCTCTCTCTCTCTATCCCTCTCTCTTTGAGTATGGTGAGTTTGTGTGTTGTTTATCTGATCACACTGACTGCATCTTTATATTAATTACTTTCACAGCTGGCCTTAGGCATAGGCCAACTAGGTGACTTCCTAGGGTGGCGCTTTAGCAGGGGCACTTTTCCAATAATCTGGATGGTGTTGTAGACCAAGATGGGGGCACAGGGTGGTGCTGGGGGGTGTTGTGGAACCTTTTGCCTATGGCACCAGTTGACCAAAGGCTGGTCCTGATTACTTTACACAATTACTGTTGCTCAGCAGCCAGTCTAACTCTGATTTTAACTGGGGACACCTTCTGTTTGAAGGGTGCATGAAGTCCATGTAGTCTCACTTTTTTTTACTGGGTGATCCATTTCCATTCGATATCCCAAAGACGTGCTGTAGTTAAATTAGCCATTCTCCAAAGTTGCTCCAGTGTGTGCATGTCATGTGTGAGTGGCTGTATGTCTGTGGGTTTGTGTGCACATGCACACATCTGTATGTGTGTGTTGGGGGGTCCTGTTATTGGATGTCTCTCCATCTAGGGTATGTTTCTTTGCCTTCGGCCCACTGGGTGGCCAAATAGGGTCTACCTCTTTTATAGTCCTGAAATAGATTCAGCATATAATCAGAATAAATGAATTAATTAATGAAATTGAAATGAATTGAGATTTCTAATAACTGTTTCTCTTTCCATTAAAATTATCTCATTTATGACAACATGCCAAAAGCTGTGATATTAAAAGTTCATTTACAATGTAAGTAAAAGGTACTTGAGAGCATGCTGCAATAAAACTAAAAATAACAGAGATGTATGATTCCCAGTGCTGTAGTTTTGATATTTGCTGCTGAAATACATATTTAATTAAGTCATTCCACAACTTACACAGTCATAATGTAGGTTTTCTGATCATGGAGGAAATTAATCCTTTTTCTATCTGGACATAACTATTAATTTGCTTCATTTAGCCCAATGAAACAGATGAGCCAAAAAGAAAACAAACTTTTACTAAATGAAACAAAGACACTCACAGATAATAAGCTTTCATTATTTTCATCATAATAGACTTCACCAGATTTTTTAAAACTTGCAGATGTGGGAAACTGAAAAGAAAACTTTCTTTTTATGTGAGTGGCAACTAATCAACCATTGCTCACATGTATAGTTATATTTTGAAATTGTAATTTTTGCCAGAAATCCATAACTGGTGTACATACATACATACATACATACATACATACATACATACATATAAATGTTTCAAGCACGGGCATTAATGCCCTTTCAGCTTGCCAGTATACCAAAAACACTTGTTCCCATAATAAATGTCCAGGCTGTTCTTAAAAATATCTAAACTAGTACTTGCTTTAATGTAATTTGGTAGTCTGTTCCATGCATCAGCTACTCTGTCAGAGAACCAATTAGTGCATCTCTCATTCCTATATAATCTTCTACATAGAATGTCTGATGATTCTCTAGTACGTTTTGTTAACCCCAAGCATTCCCAGAGGTAACTGTCACTAAATGCCCTATATACCTGAATAAGATCTCCTCCTAGATATCTGTAAGAGATACTGTACAAGTTCAGATATTTTAGTCATTCATAATAATTTAGATTTTCACATCTATGGATGTCCTTGGTATATTTCCGCTGTACTCTTTCCAGTTTATTCATGCTTGTTTTCCTATAGGGTTTTCATATTGTTATTCCATACTCAAGTTTGGGTCTAACGTAACTAACAAACAATGACTTTATTATGTTTGATTTCCCAGACTTTATAAATCTTTGTATACAACCTATAGTTCTATAACTATCATTAACCAATTGGTTGATATGATTAGAAAAACTCATAGCTGAATCTACCCATATACCAAGGTCCTTAAATGAGTCTACAGTTTCAATCACTGTGTGCCGTATTAAATATTCACCTTTCAGTTTATATCTCCCAAATCTCATATGCTTAGTGTTTGCTGTATTTATCAACATATTATTCTCTTGTGCCCAAATGGTCAATTTAGTCAAATTATTTTGCAGACATGCCTTATCTGTAACACTTGTAATCAGTTTACCCAATTTCAGGTCATCAGCATATAGACTGTAGAACAACACAGATGAAAAAGTAAGGTCTGAAAGATACAATCTAAACAAGTAAGGGCCTAGGACAGGTCCCTGTGGGACACCTTGACTGTAACCAAGGATTTCACCTGTCCAGTTGGTGTGTGATACTTGCTATGTCCTATTTGTAAGCCATGCAGCTATCCATCTTATCAACAGTACATCAATACCTAGTTGTACTAATTTATTGATCAGTGTTTTGTGTATGACCCCTGTAAAATGCTGAAGTTAAATCTATATAAATCACATCACAGCACAATTTTTTCATTCAAAGCTGTTATTATATTGTTATAGAACATCATATTACAGGTGGTATATATCTATTTTCAACATATGCATGTTGATATATGGTTTCAAGTCCCAACCTATCCATTTCTGACAATAACTTATCCAGTATTACCTTCTTTATTATTTTCCACAATATGAAAGTAGACGTAAGGGTCTATGTGATTCTGGGTTTGTCCTACTCCTCTTTCCCTTAAAGACAGGTTTAATAAGTGCATGTCACCAATTTTGAGGACTCTCCCCATATTTATATGACCTAGTGAATAATAGATATAATGTCAGACTTCTTTTTTTCTGTGGCATAAAATAACTCTTTTTTTATGTCCTAGGAGCATTAGACTAAGGTTTTAGACCTAAGGGTTCCATGTGTCCATTTATAAATGATCCATCTTTGTGACATTGATGGATCATCAAAAGCACATCACCAAACAGCATGGAGGTTGAAGCCTTCATATTCATCAAACAGACCAGCCAGCAGATATAGGTTTTAGTGCCTAGCTCTTTCTTAAATTATTAAAGTTTTCTACCAAAGATGAGTTCAGTTTTTGATCTAACGGTGCTATCTCTGTCATGGTAATTACAATGATTTATTGTCTTTTTGCAAATTCACCTACAAGCCTTTCCATTTTAATACCCATTTCTTTATTTCAGATAATATGGCCTCTAGTACCATTTTCATCACATCGTTCTTAAGATATTGCAGTTTGTTTTTGCCTTCTGTTGTCATTGTTGACATCAAGACGTCAACTACCTTTTTGCTGTAGATTGTTGTTTAGAAGAAGGGGTATGTTTCCCTTTGTTCTTATGGTACAATTTTTCTCTGCATGCCTTCTTCTTATTAGGTATTTCAGCTGGGAAAGATACAAATACCTAATCAGACCTCATTTTCTGTGGAAAAATACATGCTTTGGTATATCTCAGGAATCCAGAACAGACTAAGTTTATGGCCATATACAAAAGCTTCTAAACTAGAAGTCTTTCTAGTTCTCTGTTTTATCACTTTTCTTCTTTTCCTTTAGACTCCCCCTTCTTATTCTTCAGATCCATGACCCTGGTTGTCTAACTAATCTCCTCACTATGCTGACACTTTTCTTATTAAATTGTTTTCCTTTTCTTCTATTTGTATGTCTTTACATACTTTGTGAGTCCCTCATCTTCTTTGTAATTACCTGCTTGCCCACCACATGTTTTATCTCCATTTCCTTTGTTCTTCCTCCAAGCCTTTACCCTTTTCTTTTGTCATATGATACAAAGTTAACAGTAACACTGGTGCTACCATTGCAGAGTTCTTCTCCCCATTTAACCTACTTCTTCTTTACAAACCTGTCTTAGACCCCTAACGCACTACCACAATTCCACCTCTGCTACCTTTCCTTATGTTGTATTTACCTTACCAGATTCCATTTAATACTAAATAAAAGCAGAACACAGTGTACATTTATGTGTCAACACCAGCACATTATTTTTTTTAAAGAATCAAAGGTCTTTTACTATTCCTACTCATACATTGTTTCAGATTCTCTCTTATCAGTCCCTATGAATTTGCCCTTGCAGTTCTTTCCGCACCCTCATCACCTGAATCACAACCTGTACCTACACAAAATCTTCTCATTGTCAGTCTACCTTTGAACTTTCCCCATCCTTAATATACTTTGACTGCACTTGCTTGTATCTTCTGTCAGTTTCCCTCTGCATTCATCCTCATATATTTGGCCACCCTACTTTGGAATCTTCACTGAAATGGCACAAGTATTATAGTCCTTGCTACCCTTTTAAGCCCTCATTGTAGACAGATCCTCTTTCCACTTTCCCATAAATGGTTCATCTCCCAAGGCCCTGCTTACACTTATCAAGAGTATAACTTGTCAGAGATTTGGGATGCATGGCTAGGCTTAAAAATGCCCTTGTGGTCATTATCCTAGTAAACATCTATGAGCCTATGAACCTATTCTATTTGTCCACAAATAAAAAGAACAGTTTTGAAGGTTGTTAAAGGAAATGTATTTTATAGCATATATTTCAATCCTAAGTTTTGCATGCCTCCATGTTGATTAATTGCATCTTGACTCAGTGATAGTGGGCTATTTCCCATTCCTTGAGAATGTTTGCTTTTGACAACTTTTTTTCTGTAAATAAATACAACACAGTACCTTGCACTTTATAGGGTCATCACTATTTATTCAGAGCCCCCTTTTATACTCTGCATACATGTCCATTTCTCACCTTCCTTTGCAACAAAGTCTAAGTAGCTGTCTTTGATTTCACCCCCTCCAGTGAAGTCTATACTTCTGTCAAACAGCTGTAGAAATGAAAAATGAAGCCGAATGCTTTACATTGTTTGCATTCTCTTTCCTTTCTATACTCATTTTACTATTAGTTTCATCTGAGCACTACCCTTGATATGCTAGGCCTTTACCTATCCCTCTTTACATTCCTTCCTTTATCTACATTTTCTCCAGATTATCATCTCTAAGCCAATCAGTCCCGTCAGTACTTTTTTCTTGGCCAGTCTAGACTTGCTACTTTTCTTCTCCTTTTTCCTCAGGTTTTAGACTCCCCCTTTTCTCACACTTCTGCCGTCACATATCTTTGGTTCTGCTTCCATCTCTACATCTGCTTCCCTGCTTTTAATTTCTCTTGTACTTCTTACGTTTTATTTTTACTACTTCTATATTTCCTCCTTGTGGACTCCCCCATTTTCTTACTGGATCTGTTTGCCCCCCTGTTGAATAAGAGGGGGACTGCAACTACTTCAGTACTATCCCTCCTTCTCCTGTTCACTTGCATCCTCATTGGTTTCTATTTGGCTGACTCTACCTGTTCACCATATTCCTCCATCTAGCATCTTCCAGCTCAAAGCACAAAACAAAGTCCTATAACTTCTCAACAGATCTGATCCACTAATTTAGGATTTTATTATTACATCTATATGGGAGGAAAGACTATTTATATGAGGTACCTTTATCTGTCATCAGTCCTGTAACTTCCTGTTAGACAATGCTTTTTATACAATATTTTATTTTTTAACCAGGTAAGTCTACTGGTCACAAATGCCCCTTTTCAGGGTGAACTGGGGTACTATCTGGTTAAGCATCTTGCTCAGAGTCACACAGTTTGCAAGTAAAAATGAGGGGAATCAAACCAAGGACTGCACAGTGAATATCATTAATGGGTTGTGGCAATAACCCAGACATTGGAATGAGGCAGTAATCCTAAACCATTGCAGCCAAGTACCTCCCACTTTAACTCTTTGCAGTTTTTTTTTAGTTCCTTTTAGTATACACATGGTGAATTCAGCAAATCACATGTAATGGCTGGCATATTGCAGGGTCTGCATACGGCATGGCTGATAACTGTAGTGGCTGGCACATGTAATGGCTCAATCTTCTTCTTTTGGCTTTTCCAGTTAGGGGTCACCACAGCAGAACTCCGGTCTGCTAATGATTGGCAGTAGATTTTTACAGTGCCGAGGTGCCAGCTTGACACCCAACCTTCAATGAAGGCACACCCATTTACGCATGTCTTTCAAATGCCACTCAACTGTGGGGAGGACATGCAGACTTCACACAGAAGACACTCCAGCTGAGAATCGAATGGGAGAACCTCTTGCTGTGAGGCGACAACGCTACCGCTGCACCACCATGGCTTCTCCCTAATTTATCCCTCTACATTATAAATTATCTGCATGCCACTATCCAGTTCCTGTTGAGGTGGTCAAGCTTAGAAAGTATTTTATTTCTTATAAAGTTGTTTAATACCTTTTAATTTGCTATTTCTGATTTTCCTTCAAGCCATAAATCTCCCCTTCATGCACTTTTTTGCACAAATTAATTTCAGCTTTAAATGTTACACCTAAATTTAATTATTCTCTATCACTGTTTTTTAAGCATCACTCAAAGCCAATTATTCCCTGTTAAGTCTCTGACATTTCCCTGAGATCACAGACCTCTTCTCAGTTGTTTCCAGGCAATAACTGTAGCCCCTTCATCTAATCAATCATAATTTATAACATCTACAGTACTGAACCATTTTCTCAACATTTTACCCCTTTAATCTTATTTGTTTTATCCAGCTTTATAATGGCTCTCCTTTCTCACTGATTTCTGCAGTCTGCACTGGGAACTAGAAATGCCTGTACCTTTAGGCAAGGGCATATCTCTCAAGCATACCAAATTTCTCAGTATTTACCAGTTTTGAGGACAAAATAACAGGGTGCCACGAATTCCCGAGTGGTCCCTTTAATTCCTGATTTTATTTATTTATTTATTTTTAATACAACTTTAAATTTTTGTCTGACATCACCACACATCACCAGGGTGTGGGACATATGTGATGGCTTCTGCTTTGTGAAGCAGTGCCTGACTGCTTGTCTGACTCACAGAAATGTGGTAGATTTAAAAAAAAAAAAACTTGCAGGAAGTTTGTAGGGACTGGGGAAGTCTCACTCTAACTGGACAGTTTTATGCTTAAACATAGGATTGCTATCAATTTTCTTTGGTGGGAAAGTGCTAAGCATAAGAAGTCCATCAAATACTGCATTTCTGAACTGGCTATCCATAGTCACTTGTCCATGTGCACATTGCTCTACACCAATAATCAATTCCTCCCTGGTTAGATCTGACCACAAACTAATCAGCATGGAAATCTACACCTCACCCACACCCCCTGCAAAGGTAACCACCATGAAAAACTTCTCCAAAGCTGACTTTGGGCGTCTCAAAATGGAGGTGGTGAACTTCATGGCACCCATGTCAATGGAAAATAGATGCATGACTGCTGAATCATACACCAATGCACTGTATGAACACATACATAAATGCACGGAACTAGTCATACCCAACAGAACCAATACGCTCTCCTCCAAAAAAGGAAGCCAATCTGGTGGTCTCCTGCCATTAATAAACTCAACAATAGAAGGAAGAAACTGTTGCAGAAAAAGGTGAAGTCCCAAGACTGGAAAAAAACCCCTTATTAGCCTCAACAAAAAGTTGAGATCCCTCATCAAAACCTCTAAAGCCAGCTATGAAGGCATAATTGCAGCAGACACTAAAAACAACCACAAATCCTTCTATAGTTATACCAAGAATCAGGTTTGCTCTGAGTTACTGCATAATGGTACCTCCTATACTGAGCCAACAGATACTGTCAAGATACTGGCCGACAGATTCAGTGCCAACTTTACCCCTCTCTCCCCCCCTAAAGGAGCAATCACAATACCGGAGGAATGCCAGGCACCCAACATTACTGCAGCAAAGGTTAAAGTTGCATTGTCCAGGCCCAAGAATACAACTTCCATGGGACCCAACAATATCCCTGGATGTGTTTGACATGAACTACAAAGTGAACTGGCACCACATCTGTGCATCCTGTTCAATCACAGCCTCACCTCAGGCTTTGTCCCTACCAAATGGCGCACTGCTACAGTCATCCCTCTCCATAAAGAGGGAGCGACTACAGACCATGGGAATTATTGCCCCATTAGCCTGACAAGTCTGATATGTAAGGCTATGGTGCACATCATCATGGACCTAATTAACAAGGATATAGGGAATCTCCAAACTCTAGATCCCATGCAATTTGGTTTTGTGAAAGGTAGATCATGCCGGCTCAACCTGGTTGACTTTTTTGAGTGAGTCACCAGAGCTGTGGATGAGGGCAAGGCAGTTCATACAGCCTACCTCGATCTGGCCAAGGCCCTTGATACCATTCCCCACTCAGGAATTATTGATAAACTCACCAAACTAGGCATCAACCCCTATATCACTTGGTGGGTTGCAAATTGGCTCTCAGATAGAATCCACAGTGTGAAAGTAGTGGACTCCAAGTCAGACTGCAGACCAGTCATGAGTGAAGTCACACAGAGATTTGTCCTGGGTCCTCTCCTGCTTGGCATCTACTTCTCAGAAGTCCAGGTCAACATGGAGAGACTCTGGCTGACCAAGTTCACAGATGACTGCAAGCTAGAAGCCATTATTAACTCCCCAAGTGATGTAGACATCCTACAGAAAGGCCTCACTGAGACCAATGACTGGTGTCAAAACCATGGCCTTAAGCTTAATGCTAAAGAATGCGTCATCAACCCCTTTGGGAAAAGCTCAGTTCTCACAAATTACCACATTGATGGGAGCCCACTGAACACTAAAGGTGTTATAAGAGATCTGGGGACACAGGTTGACAGCAACCTCTCCTTCGACCACCACATTGCCACTGTGGTCAGAAAGTCCTTCTGTGTGTCATATCTCATAACTAAGGGTTTTGCATCCAGGAAGAAAGAGGTCATCATCTCTCTACTCTTCCCTCATTAAGCCAATCATCGAGTATAATGCCCCATTTGGCATGTGCATCACTAGACACATGCAGCAGCTGGAAAGGCCATAAAAGTACCTCACAAAGAGGATCCTGGGCCTTAAACACTTGTATTACACAAGCAGACACAAAAAACTCCAGCTATTCTCTGTCTCATATCGTCTACTAAGAGGCGATCTCTGCTTGACTTACAAAACCATGTCTGACCCAGCTCTGTTAGAAATGCTACATCTAAAGAAATCCCATTCCCTCCACACCACACGCTCCAGAGACCTCAACCTCACTATCACAATCAACAGAACATGCTGGAGGGACAGGTTCATAACCCAGAGACTGCCCATGCTCTAGAATAGTAGTCCCATACATGTCAAGCAGTGCACCTCACTGGCCCTCTTCAAGAGAAATCTTGATGAGTGGATGGGAAATAGAAAATTCACCCCGGGGATCACTCCAGTGGCTCTAATTGATAGAGGTACTGAGAACTAACATCAGGCATCATGTTGCCAAGGCATTTCTATGGGCAAGGATGGTAAAGGCTCCAGGGCCATTAGCCTAGTACACACCTATGAACCTATGAACCTATTACTTGGGAAACCTATGTGGCTGGTTATCATGACCCAGTAGATGCACTTGTTGATGGGGCAAACAGGAAGAAGGGAACTGTTATGAGCCAATAAAGCACAGATTTTACGGATGTTGCACGGACCATAGAGCCCCCAGCCAGCCCGGGTAAGATCCAAATGAAAATGTGTTGGTGCTGCTTTTAGATATGGTACAACAACATGCAGTGTATTTGTAAGGAAATAATGTGTCACTGTTAACTTTTACTCATGAAACTAATTTTAATGTGGAGGAGTGAAACCAGTGTGTTCTACTAGTTTGGTCCAGTTTGTTTACCACTTTCTGTTTAAATGAGATCATGTTGCTGTTAATATCAAACTATTTTCCAATGATGATCACTTAGTTGACAGTTTCTTTCTACCTTCAGACAGTTTTTATCTTCAGACAGTTTTTACTCACTCAGTATGTGTTTGCAGAGCTCAAACATTCCTGGTGACCCTCATGTATCATGGCCCTATTGCAGGATGTGCTAACTGCATTACTGTTTTGCTCCTGTTAGACATGCATACCTTTATAGTTCATAATGCCCCTGTTACACTTTATCTAACAGCTAAACATGCTGAAAATGTGAGTAAAATGCCACGGAATGGAAAAGGTAGGAAAGTAGTAGTGGTTGGCAGGAAAGAGAACTAAGAGTACCCTTGACAAAATTCAAACCAACAGATAAAATTTAAAATCCACCAGATACGACTCAAAACCAAGCAGCTATGTATTCCAAAAGATAAAACACTATTTTAATTTTATTTACAAAGTGCATTGGTCCATTTTAACTATGACTTGTTTTAATCAGTGTACCAGTTTGTTGTTTAATTTTATTTACAAAATGCATTGGTCCGTTTTAACTTTGGCATATAGTTTTTATCTTTTGGAATAAATAGCTGCTTGGTTTCATATTGTGGCTGGTGAATTTTGAATTGTAACTCCCTCTGAGAAAATCTGTATTCTTGCAAACATACATTGTATTGGGGATTGTGCATTTGGCTGAATTACTTGGCTTTTTGAAAAACTGGCGACACTGCAGTTGCACATACCCGAACTTGCAAACTGCTGCTACCTGAATGTCTGAGTGCGCGGGAAGGATGGTTTTGTTCCCTCATGTAGGATTAGTAGTAGAGAAAGCCCAATCAATGTGTATGGTTTCCTGCTGAAATTATTGCTGGTCGGGTCGAGGACAGTGATATTGGAAAAGGAGAGAGATTGGCAAGCCTTCAGGATGGAGCAAGCAAGTCTCCTTATGGTTACCATATGGGTGGGTTGCAGTATAGCACTGGGGTGTGTTAAAAATTATGTGTCAATGATAAGTCATTAGATTTGCTATCTTCAGTTTCTGCTAGGATTGGTTGTTTTGTAATACTAGTGGCCTGTTTTGTGTCCCATGTCTAAATTGGGTTTTATGGTTATATGCACAGATATTTCCTTGTGTTCATGAAACAGGAACGTCAAACTGATAGATTATGTGCCTGATCAATTTGTGGGTTTGTTTATTTTATTGCTGATCTTTTTATTCCACCGCATATATTGCTGGTTTAATCATAAATTATCTGATATATGGAAAAAAATCAAATTCTTCTAGCATTTAATACAACATAAAATGTTATATATAATGTTAAATGTTAACATAAAATCCAAATATGATCCGGTTCCAAAGTTTAGAACCCAAAAGATCCAGTGTTCCCATTCCCAGCACCTGTCATTGCTGCTCAAGTTCAGATCAAGGCAGCTATTGCCCTAGGTATGCAAGGTTAGTTATAACACTGAAATAATTTTTAACTACTTGTTCATGTTTCATTAATTGTTTATTTTGTTTTTAACAACTTGCTGACATCTAGGATTTGCGTATTATTTGATTAGGTTCTTTTGAACTTTCTGTCATTCTTTTTTTTCATTATCATGTATGTAGACTGTGCTAGAGAAACCCAGTTGCATTGCTTGGCCTAATGAAAGGTTATTGGAATAGCTGATATAGTTTGGAGTTTGAAAAGGTGTTGAATTCAGTCATGGAGGACTCCCACCATTAGAACATTTGCAAGTTGAGTGCACATAAAAGAAAAGTTTATTGGTAGAAGGCATTTATTAGTAAAATCTTGTCAGAAATAAAAAAGGCAAGTTATTTACAGAGATTGTGCCATTCTTGAGTATTTATAAGCTACATTGCTGGTGGTCCACAGAAAAGAACATTTGACTGTTTACAGATGACATAAGGCTGTACTGTTTTTAGTATACCAGAAGCCAAACTGGTGGCTGTGATGGTATGAACAGGTGATCATGTGACTGAAAATTTTCTTTCATTGCAAATACAAGGAAACAATGACTCTGGGACAGAGTAGCATTGATATCTGTTTCAGTATTTGGTAATTTCTTTATCTGATAATAACACCAGCTTACTCAAAATATGCTTCTCATTATGGGCAAGGCTCAGTAAGTAAACTTATGTACAGTAAATGCCAAGTACAGAGTCATCATAAAAAAAATTCCATACACGCACATATATTAATTTGAGACATTGACACAATGAAGTAAAATAAGTGTATAACTCTAATTATTGTCATTATATGTTGTGTGATTCACCACCTTTACTCCAAAAATCACCAGTTTTAGTAGGAAATTGGGATTAAGAAGCGAAAACTGGATAGAACTAAAATGTGAGTCTAATTTGGGGACAGTTACAGGTACGAGTCAGTGCCCAGCATCAGCAGCTGCTAGATTTGTTTTCAAAACATATAACAAAAAGTGAATAACACCCGGAAAAGAGTACAAAACTAAAAAGTAAAATAAAAAACCTCTTCAGCAAGTGCCTGTTCACCAGTAAAACACAAACGAATATTAAAACGTTTTTAATATTAAATTAGTATGTGGTTTAGCACTTTCATCATAAATCTTTTAATATTAAATTAGTACGTGGTTTAGCACTTTCATCATAAATCTGACATCTTCAGAACCACTGTTAAAATCATGCTCTTGCCCAGTATAGGAGGTTAAGCAAACGCTGATTGTAATCATCATTGTTTATAATAACTAAACCTCCTCCTTTGTCTGACTTCATACACCTGATCTTCCTATCATTCACAATAAAATTGCGTCTTTCCTCAAAGGAAGGAAGGGGTTTAATTTTGTCCCTTCTAGTCTGGCAAAGATTGAACATTCCCTGCTTGATTTAAGAATTTTTACTCGCAAATTAAATTTACAACTGATGTACGGTCATGGCAGTCAGCAAGGGGGTAATTCTGACTGCAACAGGAAAAGTCTAGCTAACCCCCCTCTCCATCCTGTCATTTCACTGTACGAGCATATGTGTGAGAGGGAAATTCGGGCTTTGTTGAACAACAAATGTGAGCAACATTTTTACAATTTGTCCTTTGAGGAAAGATGCATTTTGAATTCTATCGTGAATGATAGATGTATTAAGCCGGACAAAGGAGGAGGTTTAGTTATTATGTACCATGATGACTACAGTGGGCGTATGCTTAACCTCCTATGTGATTCTGACACCTATTGTCCTGTTTCAAATAACAAAATGAATATTGCCCATAGAGGCTTAAGGGTTGCATTAGAGGAACATTTATTGTTTGACTCCCTTACACCTGAATGTTTTGATTTCCTGAGGGTTCAAGATCCCATTATTTCACTCATTTTTGTGATCCCAAAAATACACTCTAATACTCACAATCCCACATTGTGACCAATTGTTGCTTCAGCAGGTTGTATTACTGAACCTATGGCAAGTACATTGACTTGAAATTGAAGAATCTTTTTGTGGATTTTTAAACATATACTGCGCAACTCCTGGGATTTGCCGGACAAACTGAAAGAAATTGAAGGTGACTGGTCTGATTTATTTGTTACATGTGATGTTAAAAGTCTGTTCTCATACATACCACATGAGGAGGGCCTGAGTTGGTTCAATGAGGTGGTTAAAAGTTTTGGTCACTTGTCAGACAATGTCAGACAATGAATGTACCCTTATTTATGATTTTATGGAAATCATTCTTAACAACAACTTTATTAAGTTCAACGGCGAATTTTATAAACAAATTACTGGTGTTGTTCTGGGGGCTTCTTGTGCCCCTACTTTTGCCAGTGCTATGTTGTTAAGATGGGAGTTGGTTACTTTGTTTAACATTCCCCTTTTTCAAAATTGTAGGGGTTACTTTAGATACCTTGATGACCTCCTGCTAATCTGGCAGGGGGACATGTAACAACTACGGACATTTTTTGTTACACTTGAAGGTAGTACAGATTTTTTGAGGTTCACATATCATGTTGGGTTTCATGAAATCAATTTTCTGGATATTAAGATTGAAATGACCATTTTGGAGGGTTTTGAGATGCAGTTGTATCGGAAACCCACACACTGTAATTCTTTTTTGTTTTTCTCCAGTTGCCACCCTATGCATCAAAAGAGGGGGCATAGTCAAAAGCCAATTTTTAAGAGCATCCAGGTTAATGTCTGATGATGATTTTTGTAACAAAGAATTTGTTACTTTGACCAACATATTTTTGGAGAGAGGTTTTCCTAACAATTTGTTAGATACAATTTTGGAGGAAGTTAAGACTGAGAGGTGTAGGAAGTATGGATCAATTATTAGGAAAGATTTTTCAAAGGAAATGGTTGTGGACGAAAAAACACATGATTTTTGTAACAACATGGTCCTGTACTACACCATAGATGTGAGAGGTATAGAGAACATTATTAAGAAAAACTGGTCCATATTTAATTGTGATGAACATACTAGTAGGATTGGTTAGGCTATGCCTAGTTTTACTTATAAAAGACAACACAACATAAAAGACCTGCTGGAAAAGACACCCCAGCACACAGTGGTGTTTGGTCAGTTACCCTAAAATGTGGTAAGTGCCGATAATGTAAGTATATAGAGGACAACTACACTGGGTGGCTTGGTGAACTAGCTAAAAAATGGTGAAGAGGGGGTAAGTTTAACTGTCAGTCGGCAAGAGTAGTGTACTTAGCAACCTGTCAGACCTGCCGGGCTTTCTATGTTGGCAAGACTGACAATGGGTTGAATTGTAGGATTTATCAGCACTAGTACAGTATTACCAAACTTGACAGTAAGAGTGCATTGGCAAGGCACTCTATGGTGTGTGAAAACTTTACTATGTTTAAGTTTTTGGTGTTAGAGCAAACTCACAGTGGCCCCGTTTGTGGGGACTGGAAGAACTTTTTACTAAACAGGAAAATGATGTGGCAGTTTAGATTAAATGCCACAGAATACCCTGGTATTAATGAGTATGTCTCCATTACTAGTGAGCTTAAGAAGAGACATAGGGAAGTCTTAACCTAAGTTTTTGAAAATCTCCCTTGATAAAACATTTTTTAGACACTATTAATTTCTACACATTTTACTAGTTATATATATATCTTTTTAACTGCAGGGGTGGTGCTGCGGTAGCGTTGTCACCTCACAGTAAGACGCTGTTCGGTTTGATTCTCAGCTAGAGCGTCTTCTGTGAGGAGACATGCGTGAATGGGCGTTCCTTCGTTGAAGGTTGTGTGTCAGAGCTGGTAACTCGGTACGTAAAAATCTTCTGCCAATCATTAGTGGACTGGAGTTCTGCTGTGGTGACCCCTAACCGGGAAAAAGCCGAAAGACACAAACAAATGTATATCTTTTTAAGACATTAATTGTAATGATTGTTGATTGGTTGGGTACTGGTAGGGTTGCCATCATTTCAAATGCCCAAAATGGGACATTTTTGGTAGAAATATCAGATTTTGTATGCCAAAACATACCCATGGCCAGTACAAAGGACAGAACTTCACTTTTTTGCCTAATTAAAAGCTTATTCTTGTAGCATTTTAGTTGCTTATTCTGTTTCTTATAACATTTAGGTGCTTCAGATACAGAATAAATGTTTTATGCAACTGTTACATAAAATATAGGAAATAATTTTGCCCTAAAATCTCAGGACATTTTCCATTGTTACAATTTTTTGCAGGACACAACTGCCCAAAGAGGGATTGTCTCTCGCAAAGTGGGACAGATGGAAACCATAGGTACTGGGGAGGAGCATGATTTTGATTGTATTTAACTGTGTATTTTGATTTTAACAGTGGTTCTGAAGATGTCAGATTTATGATGAAAGCTCTGAACCACATACTAATTTAATATTAAAAAAAAAATTAATCTTCATTTGTGTTTTACTGGCGAACAGGCACTTGCTGAAGAGTTTTTTATTTTACTTTTTGTTTTCAAAACATGCTAGAAGTGTGTGGTAGGGCAGAAAGTTGAATGCAAACTGTTTTACATGCTTATTGCCTACTACTTTCCTTAAGATTTTTTGTTAATGCTGTAAAGGGATTTTAACTGGTGTTTCTATGTAAATGCATATTTTTCAAAGTTAATGTTACATTGGAGAATATTTTCACAATTATTTGAATGTTGCCATCTCACAATTCCATTGTAGTGGACAGGGTTACTTTATTATACATGCAGATTTTATGTTGATTAGTGTCCAGATTTTTTGGCCAGTTGTACCTACTTTTCATGTGCCTTTGTCCACATTGTTTACATCTCCAGGTTGAGAGGTATCGGCAAGGGTTCCAGTGATCATTCATATTATACTACCATATTACTTTGTAGTCAGGCAATATGGCAGTCAGATCATTACCTTGCATCTAGCTGAATGAAAAAAGTTGACAAAGAACACTCTATCAGATTTCCATAAAAAGGAAAAAAAAACTTTGTAAAAGTGTTTTAGTCAATAATGAGAATCCTTATCCAACAATCTATGCTCAAAAGTTAACTCTAGATATATAACAGTATTTGATAGAAACAATCTAAGGAATATTGAAGCAATCAAAGGCATCAGAACCATAGGGCAAGAGGGGCTGTGCTCCTCTCCAACTTTAAATGGAACTGTCACGTGTGCCCGTGGCTCGTGGCTTAGTTGTTGCAATACAAAAAGTCTCACTTCTGTTCTACGAAACGCGTTGCAAGCTCCTGCTAGTAGTTGCAAGAGCAGCCAATGGGCGTGTTTTCCCAGTAGTCTCTAAGTATAGGACTACAAATAGACTACAGGCACACCAATCTTTAGGGCTTTTTTTCAGGTATATTTATATTTTACTTGTTTATGCAAAAGAAGCAAGTGCAGGTTGGTGCATTTTTTTCTGAGCCAGAGGAACAGAAAAGTAAAGTAAAACAAATAGACTTGAAACCAGCATTTTTTTCATTCTTTACATCAGTGTAGTGATGAGTTTTTGAAGAGTTTATTATTTATTTATTTATTTATTTATTTAAATTTGTTGACCGGGAGTGTCCAACTGGATGTAGGTCCATTTTCAGCGGAGGCCCGGGGAGAAAAGCTCCACAGTTAAAATAAACAGACAGTATTTACATTGGATTATGTAGCGATTAACAATTACATAGCAATTACTTACAACATATTAACAGATGAAGAACATAGTACATCAGTAGACAACTAGAATCTTTATCTGTGAAGTGCATACCAGACATTAACAAATGTTACAAGAAGAAGTTTGTGCTGTTTAATAAGTACTGGCTTATGAGTATCTGAGCTTGCTATAATCAAGGTAGTTAGTGCAGTGGAAAGAAAGGTAGTGGTTGGATGGGGTGGATGATATTAGAGTGGGAGTTGCAAGGGCATAGCCAGCATGTTTTTAGTTGCGCTTTTAGTAAAGTTTTGAAGTGGGTGCATGATGGTATGGAGGTAATTGTGGGTGGGAGTGAGTTCCATAATTTGGCTATGGCACAAGAGAATAGTGCTTCACCAGCAGAGTTATTGGCTTTAGTGATCTGCAAGTGATTTTTGCTGCTGGATCTTAGTGGTCTGGTGGTGCGATAGGGTTGGAGTAGATTCTGGAGAGATGGGACAATTAGTGGATGGTTTACTAGTTTGTGGGCAAGTGAGAGTTGATACCACTGAAGGAGGTGAGGGAGTTCAAGCCAGCCCAGTTCAGCAAGTTTTCAGGACTTCACTTTAAAATGTCCAGTGGCTTAGTATGACAGCTTTATTTATTTGTTTGTTTTAATAACTGGGTAGGTAGACTGATCCAAGTGCATATTATAGCCACAACATAAGCCAAGTAAACAAATGAATAAATGGTTCACCCGTAAATGACTGATGGAGAATCTCCTGCAAATAAACTTCCCATTTCCTGCACCTCCTCACAGCAAATCTTAAAACATTATTTATTTTTAGTAGAGTGCAAGCCCCCTTCACCACAAGTGGAGATCTTTGCGCATGGCCACCATAACTTAAGGATGCTGACTCCAGAGTGACACAACCACGGTGAAAGAGAAAAACCCAAATCCAAAGTACAAGAATAAACTACCATTTCATATCAGAAGCACAGTAATGGCAAATAGAGTTGGGGGAATGAAACGTCAGGAAAATGGGATTGGGGAGTTAATAAAAAACATAGCTGTGAACTACATGGGGAAAGATTGAATATATAAATGAGATTTCTTAAACATACTTGTATTAAACAACAAAAAGGATCTGCCTAGGACCACCTGAGGATAGCAAAGTAGTACAAAGTTTACTTTCAGGTGTTTTCATACCACAGTTGAGTGTAAATACCTTGTTTTTGGCCTGACTTGATGCATCATGCCTTATAGCTAATTTATGTCAGATGTCACCATGTGCATATGTAGCTATGAAAATAGTGTTTGTTTCAGGCTTTGTGCAGTGATTTACTCAACTGTATGTCTATTCCATTTAGCAAGGACATGTTTCCAGCTGCAACGATTTGACCTATTAGATGATAACAACTAAACACATAAAATATACCCGTTAAAGTTTCTGTAGTGAAGACAGCAGTCAAATATATTGAAATTATTAAAACTGTTATATTATCAGTGGTAACAAAATTAAGCACAAGTGAATGAGTTACAGTAGTATAATGTATTTTCAGTAAGAATAAATCTTTTGTTTAGAAGTCAATGAAACAATAAATCATAACGTTTAAGTTCATCAGACAAAAAATATCCTCAACATCTTTATGACTTGAACAAAAAAAGCTCTATAAAAGATCATGGTAATAATAACAATGCAGGTACCATCCTAGTGATGTAGAGAGATGAAGTTGTATGACCCATGTGACCCAAGTTTGATTAGCTGATTGGGAATCTGATGAAGGTGACATGGTAGATAGGCATACCTATCTTGGGGGGGGGGGGGCAGTCTGAATGTCTCTCTAATGGAGATTTGGCGAAGAACATAAGTTAGACAGATGATATCAGGTTGGGTGCAGAAGGACAGCTCAAATTTGGCTTCCCTATGGATGCAGGTTATTCCACATAGTCCACCCAGACTGTGAAGGTCAACATATGGGGATGGGACTTAGCAGAAGGAAAATTCCCTCACCAGGCTGAAGTATGATAGCTTCCTCCAAAGCGCTGGCAGGTGAGTAACCTTAGAGACCACACAGAGAGGGGTCTCTGTGTGCATGACTTGTCATTGAAAGGGAGACCCTTCCCCATGCTGATCAAACCAGAGAACCTGCCAGGGCATGTGAACTCAAACAATTAGGCTATAGGAAGCTTGTCAATAAAGGATCTTAAAATCAGCAGCGAGTAAGGTGAATAAACAATAGTTATAATGCGGCCATCTATAATATTAGAGTACAAATATAATAAATTTACACTAATTCTATGCAGCGAAAGGAGGGAGGGAAGCTTTAATACTACAGTGATATTTCCTCAAAGATCTACTGGTAGGTTAAACAACTATACTCTTATTATATTTGGGTAGATTCCAAAGTACTGGAACGTTACCCTGGAAGGTGAATATCAGATGTGTCATAGTAGTAGGAATAGTTAATGATGTCCTGTCAAAAGACTAACTAATAGTTTATAGTTTTTGGTGAAGGCATGGATAGTCTATATGTAATGGTTTTACCTTTATCCTAGGTAACTACAATATGAAGGTTATAACTGGCATGTGTCATTATAATACATCTGTATATCTCCAGATAGCTATATATTTATAGACATAAATGGGACATATTATAAAGTGACTTTTAGAACAGGTTATGTTTGTCAAGTAAAAAAGGCAATAAACTGTGATAGCCACATAGGCAGAATTTGTTATAACACAGGAAACTCTTACTATGTTGTCTTGTAGAGGTGAACTGATGATTTACTTTGGAAATATGACTCCCATATATTTTTTTCTTTGAAAAGACTCAGTGTGAAGTGTGTTTTTTTTTGTGTTGTGAATTTGTTTGTAAGACTCATAGATTAATACATGCTCAGAAGTAAAGTTAAGAAACCTGGCATTACAGTTACTAGTCTATTAGAAATATAAGGAGTCTGCATAACTGATTTACTGATGGAAGGCTGAATTCCCACTGTGTCAGTGTCTTCTGATACTGTCAGTAGATGATTCTTTCTAGGGGAAATATAGTTAATATTCACTGTACAGACTGGCTGTAAAGGTAACATAGCTTTTTTTCCTGATACGAAGTTCAGGTCTAAGCATATAAGTACGTGACATTTTTTGTAAGTTGTAATATGGAGATGTTATAGCCTGAATTAAGTACATGAAGTATGAATAAGTACACAACTAAGGAAGAGAAATTAATCTGGAAAGAATACATTTACAAATTGCTGTTCTTGAAACTGTCTATGTAATAACTATCTTTTACACTTGTGTGTCATTATTATTACTAGTGTGTTGATGTACAACAAAGAGTGAAAGCTACAGTATGAATGATTAGAATTGAGTCTTGGAGAAACTCAATTACTGGGCACACACGTACGAGAGAGAGTTTCATTAATGGGAAAGATAGTTTAGGTTCCTACAGTAGGGTTGCCATCTTTTCAAATGCCCAGAGTGGAACATTTTTGGTACCAATTTCAGATTTTGCAGAGCAAAACATACCTACAGCCAGTACAAAGGACAGAACTTCACTTTTTTTTGCCTAAATAAAAGCTTATTCTTGTAGCATTTTAGTTGCTTATTGTATTTTTTATAACATTTAGGTGCTTCAGACACAAAATAACAGTTTTATGCATCTGTTACATAAAATATAGGAAATATTTTTTCTCCTAAAATCTCAGGACATTTGCCATTTTTTCATTTTTTTTTTTTTTGCAGGACACAACTGCCCAAAACGAGACTGTCCCTCACAAAGTGGGACAGGTGGTAACCCTATCCTACAGCTGTTCTATGTTTTTTGGACTATATTGAAATACTCTTTGGAAAATTCAAAGGAGTGCTTAGGGTGTAAAATGCATAAAAGACATTACTGTCGTGTTAGTAAAGTTCTGTTAAGAAGTATAGCTCATTTAGGTAAATTTCATGATACTTTTTGGAATCAATGGTTGCCTGAACAAATCAAATGCTACAACAATCAATTTACTTTTAATTAGCTTACCTTGACAGGGATTTACTGGGAAGGAAGGAAAACATGCAGCATAGGCCTGAGCCCCTAGTAATGACATTTTATATATCTTTTATATGGCATGTTGATAAATGTTGAATAAAACATGTGATGTTGATCTAAGAAACTGTTTATACTCACACAATTTATAATAGTCACTATACAAATCTCTAAAACAGATGTTCAGTGATATACTAATTGTGTTCACTATCAAAGGATTTACTTTTATTTACAGGTTAACATTTGAGACCTTCTTATATCCTGATTCTCTAAGTTGCTTGCTGCAATGTGGTGTCCTGAAATATGGCAATCGCAGTTTTTTAATTATGCAGGTGCTGTGGTGCATTACCAATGTTAATTTGATGATTTTGTGTGAAAGGTTCTGAATCATGCCTGCAATGTGATGCATCAGCCCTAGTACACACTACAATGCTCTTGCCTGCTCATTCCCTGTAGTGGAGGCTGTGTATGGTATATACCCATGCACAGCCTCTTTCTTGTCAAGTTGAGCAACCACAACTGAACTGCAAAATTTCCTGTCCTGTCCCCTGTGCCCTCTCTGGATGATGTACCCACACACCAGACTGCAAGTTGTCCTATTCTGTCCCCTGTACCATGTATGTATTAGTCACACAACCAGCCTGTCAGTTCCCTGTTATCCTGCTATACCCTGTGGAGAATTACTCCACATCTTCACTACCCTGTGGGTTGCTTTTATTCACCTTTGTATGCTCATTGCAGTCTAAAGGTCCAGTACCAGTGAACCTGTCTGCTATTAGTTTGCCTATATGGTAGCACATTCTGATATCAGGAATAGTCTGATTCTTTAAGTTGCTCACCATAACAGGCCATGAAATATGGCAACTACAATCTTTGCTGTGCTAAAACAGGTCTTCTAATGCATAATGATGCTAATTAAGTGATGTTGCATAATCTAATGAATTGTACCTATAATATGATGCCTTACCTGACATATTCCATACGTGCTCTGATACTCATGACTGCTAAGTCTCAGGCTGGGAGGTCATGTATGGTGTGTACACAAGCACAATCACTGCAAAGCCTGGTCATACTCCTGTCAATTTGCATCATGCTTCTGTTAATCTGCTTTGTGAACCCTTGTTGCCCATAGATGAGCATTATGTGGTATCCAGTGCATGAAGCCATGCATGCACATTTTTCCTTGTGTTAGACCTAGATCACATGGTGCAGCAGGAAGTGTAAAACCTTCCTTTACTTGCAGCACAGAGGCAGTAGAGAACACCTGCTGAGGGATTATGAGGATGGGTCACCTTTACAAAATCTACACCTGGCAACAGGTGCCAGGGTATGCATTGATGCCACTGGCATTATTCACTCTAGACAGCAGTCCAAGCAAAAATATAGTTATCTGTAAAGGTACCAACTACAGTTTCTCCACCAGTGGGAGGCAAGTGAGAGATAACCACATGAATACTGTAAGGATTTTGTTCTTAGATTAACACTGTATTTTAGGTGTACCACTTGTAACTCTAATTTGCTCCTGTTATGAAGTATATTTATTTATTTCATTTAATATTTGTTTGTCAGGAAAGTCTGAGCCCATTTTCAGCAGAGGCCTGGGGAGAAATGCTCCAGACACATGTCTTTGGAACGTGCAGAGTACTGCTTGTTTCATGTTTTTCAGTATCTTATCAGATACAAGAAAATAGGGTGGCATGTCAGAGGAGGTTACACAGGCTTGTCATATGGCTAAATAAATGTGGCATATTACTCACAATAATTTACTATTGTGGTAAATTGTAACATACACACACACACACACACACACACGCGTGCGCGCACCCACACATTATTCTTTTGTTGTATTTCTGTTTCTTTCTTTCTTGCTTGCTTTATTATTTTCTTTTTCTACAGGATCAGCCATAATGCAGTCTGTGGTGTGCTGTGACCTCTATGTTCTGCACTGGCCATCAAGCCTAGAGAAGAGTCCTCAGCTGTCTCCAGATGTTCCTTTGTGCAGAATGATGAAGGTCACCCTATGGAAGGGGATCTGGACTGCTCACTGGTATTCTATATGGCCATCTCTTGGGGGGGGGGAGTGAAGGTTCCTACAGATGGGTCCTACTGGTTCACTTGGCCTAAAGTTTAGTGGATGGTGAGGACTGGGATGAGACAGTGATTGGATGCTTGTATTGTTGTCACCATGAATCACTTTTTTTTGTATAGCTGACAGAGTTGTTGAAAGACAATCTAGTCCCATCCATCAGGCCACCAATGCTAGCACTCACCCATGATGTCAGTAGCAGAGGTGACACTCTACTGGGGTAGGTTCCCCTCTTGTATGAGTGGGTAGGTCATTCTCACTCCTCTTTATCCACCATCATTGTAATCCCCTTCTTTTCCTCCCCATCAACAGTTGTCTGCCCTGTGTTAATCTTCGTCTCCCTGTTGTCACCTGTTTGTTTGAGTTATATATTTGTTTGTCTGTCCACACTCTCCCATTGCTACTTTCTCACTCTACCTTTCTTCTTAACAAAGGTGAGCACCTGTTCTCACAAAATGTATAGCCTTCTTCCTCCACTATACAAATTTTCCCTATTTGCTGTCCCTTTTTTACATTCATCTACTTGTTTTATCCCATATCTGCCTGTCCTACTTCCCCATTTTATCCCCATTTATATGATACAATGACTGCACACTTTACTGTGCTAAGCTTGTTACAGCTATGGGGTGTTTCAATCCACCCGTGAATATACACAGTTTTGGGCATACCACCTGCATGACCAAAAGTCACATGATCAGACACAGTATAGTATGGTTATTATCATTATCGCTGTTGGTAGGTTTCATTACAAGGCATTATGTTGGCACTTATGCATGTCTCATCTCTGTTGACTCACATTGCTGTAATTTTATCATGCTATTTGCTATTGCACCATCTTTTTTCTGAATACCCCTGATGGTTTTAGCACAATGTCAGAAAACCTGTTTTGTATAACTTGCATTTGTTTAAGTTTGTATTTTTTTGTCCACTATATTGATACCAGTTTTAGACAGAGGAGTACTTCAGTCAGTGCATACATGGTCTAAACATTAGTGCTAATTTGTATAATTGAGAGTTAAAGATGTAGATTTAAGTTGTTAAGATGTACCAACCATGAGTGGTTTGCTATTACAAAGAAGAACTTCATTAGACATCAGATAAAGTTTTCCTTTGTAAGACTGAAAGCAATTAAGTAGTATGGTTTAATAAACTGGATCTATATAACTATCAATGTTGTTTTTGCTTTTAACTTAAATGATTATATTTTTGCATGCAAATTTTATTTGTTTTTTTTTTTGTAATTTTTGCATTCACTTCTATAGCTGAGGAAACCACACACTTTTTGGTTGTTGAGGTTTTTCTATGACAGAGACAATATTGGTTTTAATCAGTGCATATTGACATAGTTCTAGTTACCATATGTAGTGAAACAAATTAAATGTTTTTAAGAGTCATCTAGCCAGACTGTCAAAGTTGGCTTTTTAGACATTTAAACTTTTAACATTCACAACACAAAATTAACTCAGCTTTTTGTGGATAGATGTTATGAACTGAGTCAGCATAAAACCTGTTTTGAAACTAAAAGAACTTATGTAGGAGTATTCCTTCCCTATAAACTTTATCTCAAAAATTTCTTCACACTCATTTTAAATGTATTTAATCATGTGTGTATTTGCTTGTTTTGGGTTCTTGTTTTGTGTGCCTATTTTATACAGCTGTTTTAAACACATTTTATTGAATTGAAATGTGATTGGTGAATTTTGAGAGGTTACATATTGATCTTTATTATTTAAGACTGGTCATTTAAATTGCATTTTGTTTTGAAGAGGTCTCAGCATATGTAGAAAAAAAAATCATTCCTCTTGTCAAAGTTGCCATACAGTTCCAGATTGTATTTATGTGTTTATCAGTTATATACAGTTATTACCTACATTTATTTCACTGGCACTCCTTACATCCAAATCCTGAATTACATTTATTATCTTTATTAATATTATTGTTATTGTTTTACCAGCAACTTCCAGGTATCACACAACTGTTACCCACCAACACATAGCACAAACATACAAAGGAGCATAATCATTCAATAATGCATCTGTTACTACAATTTATAATCCTAGGAAAATTATAACTATACTTTACCTATTTGGAGTTTGATATGAAAATACTTCCTGGACTCTGTCTTCTTTCATCAGTAGTGAGCTGTATGGGATCAAGTATTTAAAAGAGTAAAATCTTTTAAAAGCCTCTATTCTTTGACATTCATTTTAAGGGACATTATATTATCAGTAATGCAAATGCAGTTCAGTAAATTATATATGAAATAAATGATACTGGCTGTGATGATGTGGGGTATTGCCAGCTATGCCAGGAAAAATAAGGCAGTGGATGTGTAACATATCCCAGCATAGTTAGCTGTAGTTTTGTAAAGAATTATATGTCATTTATCTATCAAACTGATTTGTACAGACGCTTGTGTTGAAAAATGCATTTGAAAAGCTGCTTGTGTTAAAAATGTACCAGCAGTGGGTCTTGCTAGACAGAAAATAAATGCATCTCTATGTCATACTGTATTTAACTGTAGAAATTAATATATTGTAGCAAAGGATACTGCAAGAGAAGAGGTTAACCTCAGTCCAGCTAACTTTGAAAAATTGTCTGAAATTAAATTACCTGGTTTAGGCCATAAAGATTGTATCTCACAGTTCTGACTGCAGCCAGAGATGAAATGTCTGTGAGAAGCCTGGCTTAGTAGCTCTGTAGGTAGAGTGGAAGTGTTAAAATTGATTTACAGCTTCCAGCTGCTGTAACACATTTTAGCAAAGCTCTGTGTGTGCGTATCATGACACATGTGCAAGATCCTGGCTCAAGTTTCTAGTAAAGGGGGTAGTGTGGGGAATGAGAGTCAGGAGACCAGATGTGATGCCGTTCTATAGCCAACACTGCTGCTTGTTTGTGAAACATGACAAAGAAGGACCATTCACTCATGTCATTTTGCCTTGCTCTAGTAAGTGAACTAGGGGACAGTAATTCTTTAGATCAGTCAGAATAATAAAGCAAGATTAATATTTCTCTGTATCTGTGTGAAACTTTCCATCTGTGTTATTTTTAATATTTTTTTGTGATTTAAACTCCAGTGTTTATTGTAAATAGATAGTTAGCAATTTCATGTTCTTTTATTATTTATTATTAAATATATTTAAACTTTTCATTGAGGTTGGTCTTTTAAAGAATATTTAAACCTTTGAGAGTACTTATTTAGTGAAACTGTAGTCACTCCTGAAAGCCTTGCTGTTTGGTCAACATTACCACTGGTATTAGCGTTAATTTCACACAGTATAATTGGATACTCTGGTAGGAGCCTTAAAGTAGCTGGCTGTTGGCAGTGGAACTACCTTATAGTCTGGGCATAGCTGGTAAATCTGTGCCAACCTTTCCCAGGTGTGTGTGTGTGCATTTGAATATCAAATTTCAAAGAGTATGCATGTCAGCTACTTGGAACAGGGACACAGAGCTCCTTAGTGGTCAGTGTGGTTTCTTATTTGGGGCTGGAGACAGAGAGAGTCCAGCCCCATTATGAGAGTGTGTTCCCTGTGTGCTCTTAAAGGAAATTATGCTGGGTGCAGAGTGCTGCATCTGAAAATACTGTGTGTATATATTTATTCCATTGTCAGTGGTGACGATTGATGCTCCTTTATCACTGGTCCAAAGAAGGGATGTCACATATTGATGAACAGTGGCATGGATATTAATTGAACTTCTGTAGCTTGTAAGCATTTGTCACTAAAGTTGTGTGTACTCTCAGCAGCCACAAGGTAAACATGCAAAGTTTCATTTTTCACAACATGACAGTGAACCAGATGGCTAAGATGTGCAAATCCAAAGGACTGGTGCATGCCAACCTGACTAAAGAAATGATTTCAGCCTTAATTGCAGCTGCAGCACAGACTAGCAACCAGGAAGATAACCAGTCTGGGGATGGGGATTTGCAGCCCTCTGAAACAGAACAGTTCAGCTTTTCCTCAGAGGACTTAAAAACCTGTCTGGAGTTAAAGAGACTTGAACTGGAGGCCAAACATTTGGAATTAGAATAAGCAGAGAGACTGCAGCAGGCAAAACATTTGGAATTAGAATCAGCAGAGAGACTGTGGCATTTGGAGGCCAAAGAAAATGAGAAACAGAGCCAACATGAGACAGAGATACTGACTGTTTGGCAGGGTCGTGGAGGTAATGGAGAAGGGAATAACTGAATCCCAGAGGCAATAAAGGTCAGTGAATTTCTTCCACAGTTTACAGATGGTGATAATGTTGATAGTTTTACTCACATATTTGAAAGAGTATGTAAATAGTATAATGTTGACCAAGGGTTTTGGATACGGTTCCTGACTCCTTTACTCCATGGTAGAGCTATAGCTGCTGATACTGGTGGTTTAAATTATGGTAAAGTTAAACAATGTTTATTACAATGGTCTGAATTAACACCTGAAGCTTATAGAAAAAGTTTTGTGAGCATAGACTCAAGGCAGATGGAAAGTATATGTGATTATATTACTGAACTAAGCACTTATTTTAAAGGCTCTTTTGATGCATTTGTCTGCGATTGAGGAGGTGTCTCAGAGGGTAGCTATGAATATTATGTGGCTTCTGAGTACCCCAAGTTCCACACGGAAGAAGTATATTCTGGTGGTAGCAGATTATGCTTTATCCTGGTAGTAGTAGATTATGCTCCCAGATACCCTGAGACCATGGCTCTGTCCTGCATCAAGGCAGAGAAGATGGCAAATACATTGTTAGAGATTTTCAGCAGGGTAGGTTTCCCGAGAGAAATACTAACTGACAGAGGTGCCAACTTCATGTCAGACCTGCTGGCTTGTCTGTGGGAGCACTGCGGAGTGAAGCACCTAAAGACTGCTCCCTACCTCTCTCAGATTAATGGTCTTGTGGAGAGGTTAAACTCTACACTAAAGAACATGCTACAGGCATTTTTGGATGAGTTTAAGAGAGAGTGGGACAAATAATTGCCCCATCTGCCATTTAGATACAGAGACGTACCCCAGGAATCCACAGGTTTTTCACCCTTTGAGTTGCTGTATGGACATAGAGTGAGGAGGCCTTTAGATTTGATTTGTGATGAGTGGGAGGGTGAGTGTGAATCCAACAAGGAGTCTGTTGTGGCATATGTCCTAAACCTCAGGACAAGGCTTAGGGAGCTCATGGGCTTGGCCCAGGAGAACCTGTCAGTAGCCCAACAGCAGAAAAAAGTCTGGTATGACAGGAATGCTCAACTGTTAGAGTATGCTGTGGGACAGCAGGTTATTGTGCTCATTCCTGTCAAGCACAATAGTCTAAAGGCAGCTTGGGAGGGAACCTTTGAATGGGTAAGGAAGGTCAGTGAAGTTAACTATTTGGTAAACCTGCTAGGCAGGAGACAGGGGCACAGATTGTATCATGTTAACATGCCTTATTATGATAAGGAGGCCCTGGTGCTGAGTATTTGCAGTGGATGGAAGGAGGAGTCTGAGGAGGATCTGGTGAAAGATCTCCTGAGTGAAGCTTAGACTGACACCTCAGTGGAGGGGTAGCAATGTCCCACTGGCTATCCCTTACCCAGGTTCGAGAAATCTGAGCAGTGTTACAGCAGTTTGAGGGCATGATGTAAACACACTAAACTGAATAAACGAAAACCAGGACTAGTTGCTTCAGGCAGAACAAACAGACACTTTATTACGTGAGCGCTTTCGGGAAATTCAATGACTTCCCTTCCTCAGACAAAAGCATATGCTTGCAAGCTTCAATAAATAGCAAGCCTTAATGCATAAATTAAACAATCAAGTAATTAACAAAAATCAGACATTCTTTAAAGATAAATCAGTTTGAGGGCATGTTCACTGGGAAACCTGACTGCATCCACCTGGTGCATTACTATGTGTATTCAGGATCCCAAAGGCCTATCAAGCCGGCCCCTTTCAGGGTGCCTGAGCAAGTCAGACAGACTCTAAGGGAGGAGATACAGGAAATAATGGAAATGGGGTAATCCAGGAGTCCAGCCATCCCTGGGCCTCCCCAGTGGTGCTGGTACCAAAGAAAGATGGCAACACCAGGTTCTGTGTGGCCTACAGAACACTAAATAGTCACACAGAGTCAGATGCTTAGTCCATGCCCAAGACAGATGAAGCCTTAGAGCAGTTGGGTGGGGCTAAGTATCTGACCACTATTGATCTGACCAAGGGCTACTGGCAGGTGCCCTTGACTCCCAATACTAGAGAGAGGTCAGCCTTTGTGACTCCTTTTGGATTATATGAGTTCACAAAGATGCCTTTTGGGATGAAAAATTCCCCAGCGACCTCCCAGAGTCTGATAAATCATATCTTAGCAGGAACAGGAGATTATGCCCTTGCTTACCTGAATGATATTGCCATCTACAGCCATTCCTGGTAAGAACGCCTTCAGCATGTCAGGGAGGTCCTGGGCAGACTACAAAGGGCAGGCTTGACCATTAAGCCCAGTAAGTGTCAGGTGGGAATGGAAGAGGTCTCCTATCTTGGAGATAGAGTGAGGAGTGGTAAGATCAAGCCAGAACCTGCCAAAGTGGAAGCTATTCAGATGTGGCCTGCCCCTGTTACTAAAAGGCAAGTGAGGGCATTCTTGGGGACAGTGGGGTACTATAGAAAGTTTATTCCCAATTATAGTACAATGGCTGCTCCCCTCACAGACCTGACAAGGAAAAACAGGCCAGAAAAAGTAGTTTGAACCCCAGCATGTGAGTAGTCATTCTAAAAGCTTAAAGGGGTTTTGGGAGGACCTCCTGTGTTTGCCAGTCCAGATTGCAGCAAAGACTATGTTGTGCATGTTGATGCTTTAAACCATGGGGTGGGGACTGTACTCAGCAAGGTTTTTTCAAAGGGAGCACCCAGTTGTATATCTCAGCCATAGACTCCAACCCAGGGAGGAATTTTATGCAGCTGTAGAAAAAGAATGTCTAGCCATGATATGGGCACTGCAGAAACTTTAACCCTATCTATATGGAAGGAAATTCACTGTAGTTACAGACAACAATCCCTTAATATGGCTACATTTAGACAACCAACAAAATGCCAAGTTATTAAGTTGGAGGCAGCCTAGGTTTGCAGGCATATGACATGACAGCGCAGCACTGTAGTGAGGTCAGCAATGCCAATGCAGACGGGTTCTCAAGACAGGGTATGTGTCATTGTATTCCCAGACAGACTTATTTTTCTCAAGCCATGTTTCTCCTTGGTCATTGGAAAAACTAGCTTGAGTCTTCAAATGTGGGAGAGATGTGATGATATGAGGTATTGCCAACTATCCCAGGAAAAGAAAGGCAATGGATTTATTTAGTGACATTGTGGCCACTGCTGAAAGCCTTGCTGTTTGGTCAACATTACCGTTGGTATTAGTATTAATTCATGCAGTATAATTGTATATCTTGGCAAAAGCCTTAGAGTAGCTGGCTGGTAGCAATGGAACTACCTTATAGTCTGAGCATAGCTGATAAATCTGTGCCAGCCATTCCCAGGTGTGTGTGTGTGTGTGTGTGTGTGTGTGTGTGTGTGTGTGTGTGTGTGTGTGTGTGTGTGTGTGTTTGTGAAAATCTCAAAGAGTGTGTGTGTCAGCTACTTAGAAGAGGGACACAGAGCTCCTTAGTGGCCAGTGTGGTTTCTTATTTTGGGCCTAGAGATAGAGAGAGACAGTTAAGCTCCAGGATGGGAGTGTGTTCCTTGTGTGCTCTTAAGGGAAACTGTACATGGTGCAGAGAGCTGCACCTGAAAATGCTGTATCTATTTTTTTGTTCCAAGTGAACATCCCTCACCATTATCAGTGGTGAGGATTGAGGCTTCTTGATCACTTGTCCGGATAAGGGACTCCATATTGGCTAACACTGAAGCTCCTAGCAGCAAGGACTGTACATTCGGGACACGTTACACTGTATCTTCCCTTATAATGTTCATAGGTTCATAGGTAGGTACTAGGCTATTGGTCCTAGGGCCTATATAAGCCTAGCCAAAGGTACCCTGGCTTTCGCCACCCAAGAAAATTATTTTCCTGTGCCACTGTCGAGCAGAGCCACAGAAGTAATCCCTGGGGTGAATTTCCTATCTCCCATCCAATCATCAAGATTTTTCTTGAAGAGTGCTAATGAGGAGCTTTGTTTGATATAGATAGGTAGTTTGTTCCAGAGTATGGGAAGTCTCTGGGACAGGAACCTATCCCTCCAGCATGTTCTGTTTATTGTGGTGATGACATTTAGGTCCCTAGAGCGTGTAGCTCATAGGGATTTGGATTTCTTTAAGTCGAGCATGTTTAAAAGCTCTGGGTTTGACATAGCTTTGTGCGTTAGGCAGAGATCGCCTCTGAGTAGGCGATATGCAAGAGAGTAAAGCTGCAGTTTTTTGAGACGGTCTGCATAGGGCATCTCTTTGAGGCCAGTAATCCTCTTTGTGAGGTATTTCTGTGGCCTTTCCAGTTGTTGTAGATGTCTTGTGAGGTACATACCAAAAGGGACATTGTACTCTATAATGGGTCTAATGAGTGACGAGTAGAGGAGAACAATGACCTCTTTTTTCCTGGATGAGAAGCCTTTTGTGATGAGGTGTGCCATGTAGAAGGATTTCCTGACTACTGTAGCGATGTGATTATCAAAGGAGAGACTACTGTCCACCTGTGTCCCAAGGTCTCTTATCACACTTTCGGTGTTAAGTAGACTACCACCTATGTGTTAGTTCATGGGTACTGAGTTTTTACCAAAAGGGATGGCAATGCACTTTTTGGCATTGAGCTTGAGGCCACGGCTTTGACACCAGGCATCTGTCTCAGTGAGGCCTTTTTGTAGGATGTCCACATAGGTTCATAGGTTCATAGATTAGTACTAAGCTAACTGCCCTTGTGAGCCATTTTAAGCCTAGCCAATTATCCCTTGTGAGACTCAAGCCCTGCACCTTGTGTTTGTAAGACAAACACCTTAACCATTAGGCCATCCTCCCACCCCCATATTTTGGAGTTTTGATTATGGCTCCTAGTTTGCAGTTGTCTGCGAACTTCATTAGCCAAAGACCTTCTGTGTTGGCCTGTACTTCAGAAAAGTAGATACCAAACAGGAGAGGACCCAGGACTGAACACTGTGGTACTCCACTTGTCACTGGTCTGAAGTTAGATTTGGAGTCTGCTACTTTCACAGTGTGGGTTCTGTCAGTGAGCCAGTTGGCAACCCATCTTGTGACATAGGGATTTATACCTAGTTTAGTGAGTTTATCTATAATTCCAGAGTGAGGGATGGTGTCGAAAGCCTTGGCGAGATCTAGATAGGCTGTGTGAACCATCTTACCCTCATCTATGGCTTTGGTGACTGCTTCAAAGAAGTCTATCAGGTTTAGGAGACATGATCTGCCTTTTACAAACCCGAACTGGGTGGGGTCCTGAGTTTGGAGATTACCAATGTCATTGTTTATAAGTTCCATGATGATACGTTCCATAGCCTTGCAGACCAGGCTCGTTAGGCTAATGGGGCTGTAGTTTCTGGGGTCTGTGGTGGCTCCCCCTTTGTGGAGTGGGATAACTGTCGCTGTGCGCCATTCAGTGGGCACATAGCCTGAGGTGAGGCTATGATTGAACATGGTACTTAGGTGGGGTGCCAGTTCGTTCTGTAGTTCATGTAGAACACAGCCTGGGATGTTGTCAGGTCCCATGGATGCTGTGTTCTTGGCTTTGGATAGTGTGTTTTTTACCTGTGCAGCCGTGATTACAGGAACTTTGCATTCTTCCGGTATAGAGATGAGCCCTTTAGGGGATGACAGGGGGGTAAAGTTAGCACTGAACCTATCTGCCAGGATGTTGGCAATATCAGTTGGTTCTGTATATTTAGTGCCATTGTGCTGTAACTCAGAGCAGATCTGAGTGTTGCCATTGAGAGTCTTGACATAGCTATAGAATGCTTTGTGGTTGTCTTTAGAGTCAGTGTCGATTTTGTTTTCATAACTAGCTTTGGAGGATTTTATGAGGGATCTCAGCTTCTTACTGAGGCTGACCAGGGAGTTTCTCCATTCATGGGATTTTACTCTTTTTTGCAACAGTTTCTTTCTTCTGTTGTAGAGTTTGTTTATGGCAGGGGACCACCAGATTGGCTTCCTTTTTTTGGAAGATAGCATCTTGGTTCTGTTAGGGATTGCACAATCCATGCACTCGTGTAAGTGCTTATAAAGTGCATTTATGTAGGATTCAGCAGTCATACCTCTATTGTCCGTTAGCATGGGTGTCGTGAAGTTTGCCACTTCTGTCTTAAGAAGCGTGAAGTTGGCTTTGGAGAAATGTTTTACTGTGGTTTCCCTAATTGGGGGTGGGGGGGTGGGGGAGGGATGTAGATGTCTAGGATGATTAGCTTGTGGTCGGATCTGACAAACAAGGACTTGACCTCTGGTGTGGAGCACCGGTTGCCCATGTTGGTAATAACCAGGTCTAGGATATTGCTGCCCCTGGTGGGTGTATACTTGGAATTAACTTCCTTTACATTGCGTATCAAACTTTATAACTGCAAATGTTCATATTTATTTTAGTGCAAAGTTTTTTGTACATCATTTATTTTCTACCCCAAATTACTTACAGTAAACCCAACTTATTGAACAATTGTATCTGGGTTATGACTGAAATGAGAGCAATAGACCAGCACACTTACCCAGTTATCAAATTATAAATAAAATAAAATAAAATAAATAATCCCTAACCATGGGCTTCACTGTTTAAAAAACTTACCAAGTATCATCACTTCTGCAGACAAACTATTACAGGGAAACAAAGCAGACTTTAACAAGTGACTTTTGAATGAAATGGGAGCCACTGCCATGAATAGTTGCCGGTATAAATAATAAACTCAATTACATTAAAAAGACATGCAGGTAGGTTTGTGCGTGAATGGGTGTGCCTTCTTTGAAGGTTGGGCATTGGGTGGCACCTCGGCACTGTAAAAATCCACTGCCATTCATTAGCGGACCGGAGTTTTGCTGTGGTGACCCCTAACCGTGAAAAGACGAAAGACATTAGTTACACAGTCTGAATTCTGTAGCAAGCACTTGCCTCTATAACAACAATGTGGATCGTTAATGCATTTCATTAGTTCAATATCCATTTTCTTACAGCAATATCGGGTAGGAATTACTGAAATCATTTCTGAGTTATAAGAAACACTACAGAATTCTTATAATTATGAGTTTGTTTGTCTTAATTCTTCAGAGCAATCACCAAGTACTACTTTTTGATAACAGAGCTTGGAATGCTAAACTTTGTGTGTCTTCAGTGCTCATTTAATAAACTGAAACTGTCTTATCATGGTGTCTTGAGTACTGGACTGCTCTTTTTCTGTGCATTTTAAAAGTAACCAATTATATTTGCTTGGGGTGGGATTTAAATGTTATTCTATCATGGCCTTTTGTTTCCATGGTTCATATTCACAGGTTTACAGAATCACCAGGGTGAAGCAGAGTGTGTGTGCGTGAGAGAGAGGGAGAGACAAAGAGAATAGAAGAAAATAATCACTCTTACTCTGGTTTCCTTGCCTATCTGCTTTTACGTGTTTTGTGGCTTCTGGAATGAATTGTGGACAGGCGTGTATTGTTCTTAGCATTCTGTTCAGTGGACAGCCAGCCTCACAAAAGTATGTGAGCTAATGTCTGGTAAACACTAGTGGGGGAAGGGCAGTTAATCAAATCTGCCAGCTACAGCTCATGCGTTTCAGGCACATGTGGTGAAAAGCTTCAGGAAATTTCTATGGCATCTGCCAAGCTGAGGGGAGGCGGAGGGGGAAGTACAGTCAGAGGCTGTAAAAGGGCCATTGTTCCATTTATATATTTAACCATGTTTCTGGCGGTTTGCTTGTTTAGAGCCAGTTTTATGGCTAATTGACTTGTAGGTTTTCCTTATTCTTCTTGCAGGATTCTTATTTGTTTTTGAATCCAGCTACTTTTTTATTCGTTCTTATTTTTTGCTTGATGCTGAACTTCATGTTCAGATGTTTTAGAATTATTTTTCTATCATCATGGTATTATCCAGTTGGATCACTTATGTGGATTTATCTACAGCAATGTAAGTGTGTTGTCAAATGAAAAGAAGAAACATCATTTTTATGTTATATACAAACTATTTCTAACAATGTTATTTTAAGATTATCTAAAGTATCTTCATTTGTACATTATATGTGGGCTGTTTGTACCAATATATTTTAAATTCATCATTCCTGACATGTAATGTAGCATTAGGGTATTCAGTCCATTATTAATGCCAAGGGTTCCCCTCCACAGTGAACAAGCTAGATAATAGATGGAACCTCTTTTTAATAATGTCAGAAAATGTGTTACCTTGTAAATCTGCTGTACAGCTGATCTTTGAATCAAAATGCATTTAGGTATTATAAAATAGCAGCAAACATATTTTAGATTACATAAAGCTATTTTTGTGAAATTTCTTTGCAGTATTTTACAGTTATAGGAAATGCTTAAAAGTATATGCTGCAAACTGGGAGATCTTGTTTTTTTCTTTCCAATGTACTTTTTCCAAGGATATGAACAGTATTTATGGAAGTATAAACATGTTATTATGTGTTCTCTACAAAAGTCTTTATTTTTTTCCAGTATTGATACTACACCTCTAGATGTACATTTTAATGGCAGAAGTCCTGAAACTGTACCTGAACAACATTTCTTTGTTGAAACTTACTATCACTTCTACTCAGTCACAGAAAATAAACCACATATCAAGAGTGTTACTATCTTTGAAGAATATCATATTGAGCAAATAAATCCTTAATCTAAGATCTAAAGATTCAGTGTGGCTGCAATATGCACCTTTTTTCCAAAATAACTAGTGGCCAGTCCTGTTCAGGTGTCCTCAGAAACCCATTTTACAACATAATCTACAAAATTATATTAAGACAGAAGTCATCTATTTTATCTCAGTGAAACCATTCAAAGTAGTTTCATTTCTTTTTGAAGAAGCTTATGGTGATATACATATGTGGGATTACTGAGACATACAGCATTAATTGGATAAGAATTAACTGATCTGATTAAACCAACATTTATGCATTTTTTTAATTTACCTGTAATGCACCAAGATTTTAAGGAGCTGCAGTAATTTCTGAAATTAGTATTTACGTAAAAATCAACTACCAATCATTAGCGGACCAGAGTTCCGCTGTGGCGACCCCTAACCGGGAAAAGCCGAAAGACGCAACAAGTCACAGTGGTCTCAAATAAATAAACTTCTGATCCATTTGGTATTTTCAAAAAGGCAGAATAGAGAGATTTTATTTATGTGTCTTTGTCCTTTACATAGAATTTGGTGCAGTTCAAAAGGTTGTCAGCAAGTAGCAGAGTGGCAGAAAGTATTTCAGACCATATTATGTGATCATAAATATAAGGAGGTAGACAGACACACTAATTCCAGTGTAATAAGTTCTTTTTGCACTGACCAGTACCAACTATATACCCTGGGAATCAAATATCCTTTCGTTATATCTTCATGCTAATGACCAGTATTACCATCCATTCATCGCATAAACAACCACCATCTCACTTTGGCACAGTTTCATTTGGTATCAGAATGGGAAATTGTTGAGCACTGAGCAATGAATTATCTCTCTCTCTCTTTCTCTCTCTCTCTCTCTCTCTCTCTTTCTCTCTCTCTCTATCTATCTCTCTCTCTCACTCTCCCTGTCTGTCTGGGAATGGTAAGTTTGTATGTTGTTTGTCTGACCACAGTGACTGTATCTTTATATTAATTACGTTACACGATTATTATTGCTCTGCAGCCAGTCTAGTTCAGATTTTAGCTGAGGGCACCTTCTGTTTGAAGGGTGCGTGAAATCCATGTATTCTCAATGGTTTTCACTGATCCAGTTTCCTCCCTGATCCCAAAGACATGCTGTAGGTAAATTGTCCATCTTTCAGAGTTGCTCCAGTCTATGAATGTCATGTTTGAGTTACTGTGTGTGTGTGTGTGTGTGTGTGTGTGTGTGTGTGTGTGTGTGTGTGTGTGTGTGTGTGTGTGTGTGTGTGTGTATGTGTGTGCGTGCATGTGTGTCCTCTTATTAGATGACTCTCCATATGGGATATGTTACTCGGCCTTGGATCCACTGACAGGGTCCATCTCTTTGACAGCCCTGAAATAGATTCAGCATGTAATCAGTGAATTAATTATTGAATGAATAGGAACATGACGTATTTCTAAAGGCCTCTAAATACTCTGGAATAAAATTAAAAGTCAGGACACTGCTCAACAGTGAACATGATGACTGACTACTTTTATTGGCTCCAGTCTACAATCTATTACGCCATCTGGTAATGCATTCAATCTAACAACTCCTTTGTTCTTTTTCACTAATTTGGCAACACTGTGGAATGTTTAAGGTAATGAAGTAAATATACACCATATAAAAGCAATTTTTATTCAATAAAATTTGTGATTCCTAATAACTGCATCTCTTTCTGTCACAACAGCTATGATTTTAAAAGTTCCTTTATATTATAAGTATACAGAAATATTACAGTAGGTACTTGGGGGCAAGCTGCAGTAAAACTAAAAATAACAGGGAAGTATGATTCCTAGTTCTGTAGCTTCGATATTTGCTGTTGAAATACATATTTAATTAAGTCATTCTACAACTTATACAGCTATAATTCAGGTTTGCTGATCATTGGGGAAAATCATCCTTTTCATTTCTGGATATAACTATTTACTTGATTCTTTTAGCCTAATAAAAACAGATGGTCAATAAAGAAAACAAACTTTATTAAAAGAAACAAGGACAAGTTGTAGACAGTTAAGCTTTCACAACTTTCATCATTACTTGTAATCTTGCAGAACTGGGAAACTGAAAAGAAAAAAAATAAACTGTTTTCTTTTTATGTGAGTGACAACTTGACAACCATTGCCACATGTATAGTTATATTTTGAAATTTAAATTTTTGCCAGAAATTCATAAACAGTGTAGGGCTTCTTTTTTTCTGTGGTATGAAATCTTTTTTTGAAGTCCTAGGAGGAGTACTGGGTGAGGGTTTTAGGCCTAAGACCTTGTGTGCCCATTCTAATGTCCCATCTGTTGTGACTCTAAGGGGCCATCAAAAACCCATCACCAAACAGCATGAAGGTTAAAGACTTCATATTCCTCAAATAGACCAACAGGTTTAGATTTTATTGCCTTACTCTTTCTTATATTATTAAAGTTTTCTACCAAAGATGAGTTCAGTTTTTGCTCTAACTGTGCTATCTCTGTACTCAGATAATTTAAGTATGTCTCATGATTGCTCATGGCAGTTGTAATGATCTATTGCATTTTTGCAAATCTACCCACAAGGTTTGACATTTTCATATCTGATTTCTTTATTTTGGATAATATAGCCTTTAGCACCATTTTGTCTCTCCTTTGTTGCGATGTTGCAATTGTCCCTAGCCCTCTGCTGTCATTTTTGACATAAAGTCAGCTACGTTTTTGCTGAAGATTGTTGTTAAGAAAATGGGGTATGCTTCCATTTGCTCTTCTTAGGAGGTATTTCAGCTGGGAAAAGTAAAATTAACCAATCAAACCTTATTTTCTCTGGAAACATACATGATTAAAGTCTAAGCATGCAGAGTATATCCAAATAGTCCAGAACAGATTGAGTTTATTGCCATATGCAACAACTTCCAAACTAGAACTCTTTCTTTTCCTGCTGTTTCTCTGGACCCTTCCTTCTTATTCTTCAGACCAATGACTCTGATTATCTAACCAATCCCATCACTATGCTAACACTTTTTCCTTCTTCTTTTTTTTCTATTCCACTTCTTTGTCTTTACATACTTTGTGAGTCCCTCATCTTCTTTGTAATTGTCACCTGCTTGCCCACCACATGTTTTATCTCCATTTCCTTTGTTCTTCCTCCAAGCCTTTACCCTTTTCTTTTGTCATATGATACAACGTTAACAGTGACACTGGTGCTACCATTGCAGTGTTCTTCTCCCCATTTAACCCACTTCTTCTTTACGAACCTGTCTGTTAGACCCCCTAATGCACTACCACAAGTCCATCTCTGCTACCTTTCCTTATGTTGTATTTGCCTTACCATATTCTATTTACTAGTAAATAACAAAACAGTTTATGTGTCAACAATAAACAATGCAAGGTCTTTTACTGCTGTCCTCTTCATACTTGTTTCGGATTCCCTCTGATCGGTCTCCACAAGTTTTCCATTGCGTTACATGCTTCACCCTCATCACTTGAATTACAACCTGCACCTAGAGAAAAATTGTCCACCTTTGATCTTTCCCCATCCTAAGAATACCTTGACTGTACCTGCTTGTATCTTCTGTCAGATTCTTTCTGCATTCGTCCTTATATTTGGCTGTCCTACTTTGGAATTTTCACTGAAATGTCACAAGTATTATAATCCTTGGTACCCTTTAAGGCCCCCATTTACAGACTGATCCTCTTTCCCCTTATATTCCACTAGTTCACAAATAAAAAGAGCAGTTTGAAGGTTATTAGGGGAAATGTGTTTTGTAGCATCTATTTCAATCCTAATTTATGGATGCCTCCATGTTGGTTAATTGCATTTTGAGTCAGTGATAGCGGGCTATCTCCTATTCCCTGTGAATGCTTGCTTGACACCAATTTTTTTCAGTAAATAAATACAACACAGTACTTTGCACTTCATAGGGTCATCACTATTTCTTCAGATCCCCCTTTTTATATGCTGCATTCATGTCCATATTTCACCTTCCTTTGTAACTTAATCTAAGCAACTGTCTTTTATTTTACCCCCTTTAGTGATGTTTATATTTTTGATAAACATCAGTAGAAATGAAAAATTAAGCATAATGCTTTACACTCTTTGAATTCTCTTTCTGTTGTATGCTTATTTACTGTTAGTTTCATCTGAATACCATATTTGCTATTCCAGGCTTTCAAATATCCCTCTTTGCATTCTTTCCTTTATCTACACTTTTCTCCAGACAAGTCCCTTAAATATCTTTTTTTGACCACTCTAGACTCGCTCCTTTTCTTCTCCTTCTTCTTTTTCCTCAGGTTTTAAGACCCCCCTTTCCTCATATTTTTGCCTCCTCCTATATTTGCTTCTGCTTCGTCTTCTCATCTCTGCATCTGCATCCCTGCTTTTAATATTTTTCTTGTGCTTCTTACATTTTATTTTTCATACTTCTGTAGTCCCTCCTTGTGGACTCCCCTATTATCTTACTGGGTCCAGTTGTCCCTCTGTTGAATAACAGGGGGAAAGGAACACTTCAATCCTACATCTCCTTCTCCTGTTCACTTGCATCCTCATTGATTCCTCTTTGGGTAACTCTACCTGTTCACCATATTCCTACATCTTCTAGGTCAAAATGCAGAACAAAGTCCTATAACTTCTCAACAGATCTGATCCACTAATTTAGGATTTTATTATTACACCTACGTGGAAGGAATGACTACTTATATGAGGCACCTTTATCTCTCATCAGTCCAGTAACTTCCTGTTAGACAATGCTTTTTATATAATATTTTATTTTATTTTTTTAACTGGGCAAGTCTACTGAACACAAGTGCCCCTTTTCAGATAAACTAGGGATGCTGTCTGAATAAGCATCTGTCTCAAAGTTACAGTTTACAAGTAGAAACTAAAGGAATAAAACCAAGGACTGCACAATGAAGCTCATTTATGGGTTGTGGTATTAACCCTCTATGCTAAATGGACAGACATTGGAATAAGATAGTAGTCTCAAATAGTTGTAGCTAAGTACCTCTCACTTTAACTCAGATTTTTTTTTTAGTTTCCAGTCCTTTGTTTACAAATAGTGCACTCAGCAAAGCACATGTAATGGCTGGCACATTGCAGGGTCTGCATACTCCATGGCTGGTAAATGTAATGGCTGGCACATGTCATGGGTCAATGAACTCCCTAATTTATCCCTCTACATTATAAATCTTCTGCATGCCACTATCTAGTTCATGTTGAGGCGGTTAAGCTTAGAAAGTATTTTGTTTCTTCGAAAGTTGCTTAATACCTTTCAATTTGTTATTTCTGATTTCCCTACAAGGCTTAAATCTCCCCTTTGTGACTTTTTTTTTGCAACAATCAGATTTCAGCTTTAAATGATCCACCTAAATGCTAAATTTAATTATACCCTATCAGTGTTTTTTAAGCATTACTCCAAGCTGATTTTTCCCACTTAAGTCTCAAAGACATTTCTTTCAGTTCTCAGACCTCTTCTCAGATATTTCCAGGTGATAACTGTAGCCCCTTCATTTTATCAATAATACTTTGTAACATCTACAGCACTGAGCCATTTTCTCAACATTTTACCACTTTAACCTTATTTATTTTTACAGTTTGATAATGCCTTACCTTTTTCACTGATTTTTACAGCCTGCAAGGAGTACTAGAAATACCTGCACTGTTGTCAAGGGTTCCAGTGATCACTCATATTGTATTACCATATTACTTTGTAATCAAGCAATTTGACTCTCAGTTCATTACCTTTGTATATAGCTGAATAAAAAAGGTAACAAAGAACTCTCTGACTGTCTGATCATGAGAGTCCTTATCCAACATTCTATGCGCATAACTTAATTACATGTATATTAGAGTATTTTCTAGGAACAATCTAAGGAATTTTGAAACTATCAAGGACACCTGAACCATAGGACAAGAGGGGTTGTACTTCTCTCCAGTTTAAAATGGAAATGACAAGTTTGCCCTTGGCTCTTGACTTAGTTGTTAAAATAAAAAAAAAAATTCTTACCTCTGTTCCATGAAATGCATTGCAAGCTCCTGCAAGCAGTTGCAAGTGCAGCCAATCATAGTGTTTTCTCAGCAGTCTGTAATCATATGACTAGAAATAGACTAGAGGCACATTGATCTTTAGGGGCCCTTTTCTTTTCAGTTATGTTTCTATTTAACTTTGTTTATGCAAAAGAATCAGCTGCAGACTGGTGCAATTAGTTCTGAGCCAGAAGAATGGAAAAGTATACTAAAACGAACAGGTAAAAGAAACTAATATGACTTTTTTTCTTTCCATCAATGTAGTGATGAGTTCTTGAAGGGTTTTCCAGGATTTCAGTTTAAAATATCCAATGGCTTAGTATGATTGCTTTACTTACTCCTTTGTTTTGATAACTGGGTAGGTAGACCGATTGAAGTGCACATTACAGCCATGCCCTGAGCCAAGTAAACAAATGAATAAATGGTTCACCTGTAAATAACTGATGGAAAATCTCCTGCATATAAATTGTCCAGCACTGCATTATTTTTTAGCAAGGTGCAAACCCCCTTCACCACATGTGTAGGTCTTTGCACCATAACCGCCATAATTTAAGTATACTGACTCCAAAGTGACACAACCATGGTGAAAGAGAAACACCCAAATATAAAGTGTATACATAAACCACCATCTCATATCTGAAGTACAGTAATAGCAAATAGAGTTGTGGTATAAAACATCGGGCAAATGTGATTGGAGGGTTAATAAAAACATAATATACATGAAGAGATTTCTACAGTATACCTGTACTAAATGACAAAAAGGATCTTCTTAGGGCCACATGTGGAGGGCTAGTTAGTACAAAGTTTCCTTTCAAATGTCTTCATAACACATTTGATTGTAATACATTGCTTTTGGCCTCAGTCTTGAGAAATTTCTTTATTTGAGGTATCATGCATTGTAGCTGACTTACTTCAGATGCTATCATGTGCATATGTAGTTATGAAAACATTGTTTGTCTCATCATTTGTGCAGTGGCTTATTCAACTCTATGGCTTTTGTATTTAGTAAGGACATGCTTCCAGATGCAACACTTTGACCTAGTAGATGATAACAACTAAACATGTCAGATATGCCAGTTAAATTTTCTGTACTGAAGACAGTGGTAAAAGATGCTGAAATGATGGTATGTGATCAGTGATAACATAAATAAGCACAAGTGAATGAATTACAGACACACTGACGTCCCGCTCACCAGACTGAGTAAGGAGAAGGTCACAGTAAGCTGCCTGTCGGGCGCTAGAATCCGCCACATAACGCAAGCACTCAGGTCTCTCAACAGCAGGTACAAATATGACTCAGTCATTGTCCACGCTGGTGTAAACGACCTGAGACGTACCTCCTTGGACTACATGAAAAGAGACATTGAGGAGCTCTCTGATTATGTAGCCCAGGCAGGTATGACCCTGACCTTGAGCAGTATCCTACCTTCACCAAGAATGATGCCACAATACAGAGATAAGATGATCAGCTTTAACAATTGGCTTAAACTCTGGTGTCATTCAAAGGGGATCCAATGTCTGTCTGCCTGGGATGACATGCTGGACAAGCCACGCTGCTTCAAGGGACGGCTTGCACCTGTCACCCTGGGATTCGGATATTGGCAAAGGCTCTTGCCACCCCCATAGTGCCTTTTTAGGCAAGGCTCAAATTCTAAACCTACCACCCTAGAACACAAAAAGGAAAAACTAAGGGTAATGCTGCTCAATGCCAGAAGTCTAAATCTCAAAATGCACACACTCGAGGCCCTTCTCAGTATGGAGAACATCGATGTCTGTGCTGTGACAGAAACCTGGTTCAAGGCTCCTGAGAGCACCCCAGCACTATCAGGTTTTACCTCATATCATGCTCCGGCCCCAAAATCTGGACAATACCAAGAAAGGAGGGGGGGTATCCATATTCATCAAGGACACCCACACCTCAAGACTGGTGGCAACGCACGATGCATCGGAGACCATCCAGGTGCAATTAACCATAGGCAAGACTGCTCTGCAAATTGTAGCATGTTACAGGCCACCCTCACAAACTCAGGAACCTCACATGGCCTTCCTAAAACACTAGAGGGGATAAATGTATCACCAAACACCATCATACTAGGTGACTTCAATTACCCTAATATAGACTGGGAACACTACTCAAGCCCAAACACCCTAGCCCAAAAGTTCCTGGAATTCATAAACTCAAATGCCATGGAACAACTAGTCACCATCCCCACAAGAGGAGAAAACATACTTGATCTCATCATCACGAACATGGGAGCACAATGCTCAACACCGGAAGTATACCCCTCACTGGTGAGATCAGATCACAAACTAATCTCGCTGGAGGTCCTCATCCCACCCCCACCTGAAATAAAAAAGACCACAGTAAAGAACTTCTCAAAAGCTGACTTCACACTTCTAAAGACTAGTGTGGTCTCCTTTAAGGCTCCCGAGCCATGGAAAACAGTACTCAAGCCGCTGAATCACTTACAAATGCCTTCTACCAGCACCTGCAGGACTGCATGGATAAGGCAATCCCAAGCAAAACAAAGACTCTTTGTACCAAAGGCAAGCGTCCAGTCTGGTGGACCCCAGCCATAAACAAACTCTACAACAAAAGGAGGAAGCTACTACAAGATAGAGCAAAATCCTTAAAAGGTAAGACACCCTTGATCACTATAAGTAAAAACTAAGAGCTCTCATAAAATCATCCAAAGCAAATTTTGAGAGAAAAATAGCTAAAGACTCAAAAGACAATCATAAGGCCTTCTTTAGCTATGTTAGAAACCTGGGAGGGAACTCCCAGATATGCTCAGAACTAGTTCAAAATGATGTGAAGATTACTGATCCTACAGACATTGCCAACATACTGGCTGACAGGTTCAGTGCAAACTTCTCCCCTCCCCAAAAGGAGTGATCTCTATAGCAAGCGATCGCAGCCCCCCAAACATCGGCATCGCCCAAGTGAGAACTGCTCTCTCCAAAGCAAAAAACACAGCATCCATGGGACCTGATGGTGTCCCCGGCTGTGTGCTCCACAAACTCAACGAGGGATTAAACCCACACCTAGGACAGCTGTTTAATCATAGTCTTACCTCTGGATACGTACCCAGGGAGTGGCGCACTGCAACTGTGGTCCCACTTCACAAAGGCGGTGCCTCCACCGACTCTGGAAATTACCGGCCCATTAGCTTGACAAGCCTTATCTGCAAAGCCAGGGAGAGGATCATAATGGACCTCATAAATAAAGACATAGGGAATTTGCAGACTTTGGATCCATCCCAGTTTGGCTTTGTCAAAGGCAGATCATGCCTTCTAAACTTGGTTGACTTTTTCGAAACAGTCACCAAAGCCATTGATGAGGGAAAGGCAGTCCATACAGCCTACCTTGATCTGGCAAAGGCCTTCGATACAATACCCCACTCGGGTATCATTGAAAAACTCATCAGCTTAAACGTTAACCCATACATCACAAGATGGGTTGCAAACTGGCTGAGTGACAGAACCCACAGGGTCAGAGTTGCTGGCGTCATGTCAGACTCAAAGCCTGTCACAAGTGGTGTACCACAGGGCTCAGTCCTGGGCCCACTCTTGTTTGGCATCTACTTTTCCGAAGTACAAGCAAACACAGGAGGGTTATGGCTGACAAAGTTTGCAGATGACTGTAAACTGGGCGCCATAGTAGAAAACACATCTGACACAGATATCCTCCAGAAGGGTCTCACAGAAACGGATAACTGGTGCCAGAGCCATGGCCTACAGTTAAATGCCAAAAAATGCATAGTCATACCCTTCGGGAAAAACAAGGTTACCCCTAGATACCAAATAGGTGGCAATCCACTGAGCACAGAAGAAGTTATCAGGGACCTGGGGACCCAGGTTGACAGTAGTCTGTCATTCGACACCCATGTAGCTAAAGTAGTTAGGAAGACCTTCTACATTGCCCACCTTATCATGAAGGGATTCTCATCTAGATCAAGGGAGGTCATAGTCTCCCTATACTCATCACTCATCAGACCAATGATTGAGTACAATGCCCCATTCGGAATGTATCTGACCCAACACTTGCAGCAGCTGGAGAGGCCACAAAAGTTCCTCACCAAAAGGATAAAGGGTCTCAAACATCTGTCCTATGCTGCCCGACTGAAAGAACTCCAGCTCTACTCAGTCGCCTACCGCTTGCTCAGAGGTGACCTTTGCCTAACATACAAGGCCATGTCAAACCCAGATTTGATGAATATGCTTCACCTCAAAAAATCTAGATCCGTCAGAGCCACAAGGGCGGGAGACTTAAACCTCAACACGGCTATTAATAGGACATGCTGGAGGGATAGATTCATCACCCAAAGACTCCCTATGCTGTGGAACAAAATCCCGGTATATGTGAAGCAGAGCACCTCGCTGGCCTTGTTCAAGAGAAATCTTGACCAATGGATGGGAGATCGCAGATATACCCCAGGGATTACCTCAGTGTCACTGCTTGACAGAGGCACAGCAAAATAATGGGTATAGTTCCCCATACTAAAGGGGTGGCGTAAGCCACAAAACTATGGGCTAGGCTTGTAAATGCCCTCGGGCAGATAGCCTAGTATGAACCTATGAACCTATGAACCTATAATGCATTTTCAGTAAGAATAGATCTTTGAGTAGAAGTTGCTACAGCAATAAATCATAACATTTAAGTTCACCCAGTTTTTTGTATGATTTTCTGCCTGGATTGTTCTAATCAGTGGCTACCTTCCTGGGATGGTGAATTCCGGTTTCATAGTACTGCAAACACTGGGACAAGTGGCATGGGACTCCATTATATGTCAAGCAATGTCCTTTACGTTGTCTGATACTTCCAGACGACATTTACTGTAGGAAAATATGCTTGTGGTAGTCAAAATTCACTGCTTACCACTACTCATAACATACAGACAAAAAATATCCTCAAAACTATATGACTTGTACAAAAAAACTCTATAATGGATCACAGTAATAATAATAATTACAATAGTAATAATAATAATAATGCAGGTACCAGCCTAGTGATGTAGAGATATGAAGTTCTATGATCCAGACTACCTGAGTTAGATTAGCAGATTGAGTGTCTGATGAAGCTGACATAATGTATCGGCATATCTATCTTGGAGAGGACTAGGCTGGTTGCCTCTCTAACTGAGCTCTTACAGAGGACATAACTCAGAGAGATGACATCAGGTTGGGAACTGAAAGATAGCCCAGATATGGCTGCTCTATATGCTCAGGTCAGAGGATGTGTGCAGGTTACTCCGCATAGAGTGCCCAACCTACCAGTGTCAGCAGGTGGGGATGGGACTTATTACATGGAAAATTCCCTCACCAGGCTGAAGTATGATAGCTCCTTCCACAGTGCTGGCAGGTGCATACCCTTAGAGACTAAACAGAGAAAGGTTTTGGTGTGCAGGCCCTCTCCCTGAAAGGGAGACCCTACCCAAGTGGTTCACACCAGAGAGCCCACCAGATCATGTGAACTCAGACAATGGGGCTATAGAAACCTGTCACTGAAGGATCCTGCAATCAGCAGTCAGTGGGATGAATAAATAGTATGAATGCAGGTATCTGTAATATTAAAGAATAAGCATAATAAATGTATGCAAATTCTATACAGGGAAAGAAGGGAGGGAAGCTGTACTTCTATAGTGATCTACTGCTATAGTAAGTAGGTTAAACAACTATACTCTCACTACATTTGGATAGATTCCAAAGTACTGCAGTACTAACATGGCAGGTGAATATTAGTTGTGTCATAGTAGTAGGAATAGTAAACGATGTCCGGTCAAATGATGAACCTCTAGTTTACAGTTTTTGTTGCAGGCATCAATAGTCTATATGTTGTGATTATACATTTATCCTGGGCAACTACAGTATGGTTAGTAGTGGTAAGTGTCACTGTAATATATCTGTATAGCTCCATCTATCTATATACTTGGAGACATAAATGAGACATATAAAGTGCATTTTATAACTAGTTATGTTTGTAAAGATAAAAAGGCAATAACCACATAGGCAGAGTTTGTTATAACAGAGGAAAATCATACTATATTGTCTTGGAGAAATGAACTGATGATTTTACTTTGGAAATATAACCCCACTTACATTTTCTCTTGTGAAAAAAAAACACAGTGGGAAGAGTGTGTTCTTTGTTCTGGGAATTTGTTTATAAGACTTGCAGGATGACAGATGCTCAGAAGTAATGTAAAGAAACCTGGCCTCACAGTCAATACAGTCTATTAGATTAGTGTGGAAATGTAAGGAGTCTGCATGAGTGATCTACTTATAGAAAGCTGAATTCACACTGTGTCCGTTTCTTCTGATACTGTCTGTGGATGATTGTTTCTAGGTGAGATATAGTTAATATTCACTGTACAGACTGGTTGTAAAGATAATCAGAGCTTTTTTCTGGTATGAAGTTCAAGTCTAAAAATGTATATATGTGACTTTTTTGTTTGTTGTTATATGGAGCTGTTATAGCTTGAATGAAGGACATGGATGGATGAATCAGAAAACACAAGTAAGTAACAGAAGTTAATCTGAAACGAGAAAATTTAGACAGTGCTGTACTTGAAACTGTCCACATAATAAGTATTTTTCTACACCTTTTGGTCACTGTTATTGTTACTAGTTTGTTGATGTACAACAAAGAGAGAAGGCTACAGTATGAATGATTACTGGGTATTGAAAATTTGGAGACTAAATTCTTGGGAATTAAATGTATAAGAGGCTTTTCTGATGAGTTAACAGGGTCTTGTAATAATCATTGTTCATGGAACAGAAGTTGTATTGTCATAATTTATACACACACACACACACACACACACACACACACACACACACACACACACACACACACACACACACACACACACATTTCATTAATAGGGAAAAGACACTTTAGGTTCCTACAGCTGTCCTGTGGTTTATTGGATTATATTGAAATACTATTTGGAAAAGTCAAAGAAACACTTACTGTGTAAAATGCTAAGAACACCTGTGTTAGTAATGTCCCTTAAAGAAGTAGAATGCATTTAGGTTGATTTGATGATACATTTTGGAATCAGTGGCACAATGGGTAAATGAAATGGTATAACAATCAATGTACTTTTAATTAGCTTACCTTGACAGAAATTTACTATACCTATAGGAAGGAAGGAAAGAACACAGTTTATGCTGAGCCCCTAGTAATGAAATGTTGTATATATCTTTTATATGGCAGGCTGATAAATGCTGAATAAAATATCTGAAATTGATTTAAGAAGTATGTAGTCACACACACACACTTGCATGCAGTTCTGGGAAATTCCAGTGTAATTTTAATTGTTGGAGTATTAACATTAATGTATCTGGCTATAATTTATTATGAGATAGTCTGACAGTAATTTCTAAAAATAAGGGATATGCAAAATAAGAAAAAATTAAAAACAACAGCATTTCTATAAGCCCGTGATTTGATTATGTCTTGTTTTGCATTACTGTATGTGTGACGTCCCTCCTCTGGGCCAGTAATCAAGGAGCATCAATCCTGACCACTGACACTGGTGGGGAACATTCACTTAGAGCACAAATAGATGCACACAGTATTTTTAGATGCAGCTCTCTGCACCAAGCTCAATTTCCTTTAAGAGCACACAGGGAGAACACTCCAGTCCTGGGGCTGGACTTCCTCTTCAGACCCCTTTCTCTCTGCATAAATCAGTGCTCTGTGTCCCCTGTTCCAAGTAGCTGATGCAAACACTCTTTGATCTTTGAATTTCACACACACACACACACACACACACACACACACACAACTGGGAAAGACTGACACAAATTTTCCGCTAAGTCACCTCCATTCAGAATATAAGGTAGATTCACTGCCACCAGCCAGCTACTTTAAGGGTCTTACCAGGGTACCCAATTGCTCTTAGCAAAATTAATACTTATACAAATGGTAGTGTTAACCAATTGGGAAGACTTTTAGGAGCATGATGCCACAGTACCACTTAAGTAAATGCCATTACTGTCAAGGGTTAAAATATTTTCTAAAAGACCAGCCACAATGAAAGGTTTAGATATATTTAATAACAAATAATAAAAAACATTAGAATACTGAGTATCTATTTATAATAAACACCAGAGTTGCAATTCACAGCAAATATAAAAAATAACGCAGATGAAAAGGCTCAGACAGATAGAGAAAAACAAAATGTTTAGCTAATCTCACTATATTTTCCTAACTGACTGAATAATTGCTGTTCCCTAGTTAAGTTACTTACTAAAGCAAGGCAATATGAAGTGGGTGTATTGTGACACACCTAGAATTTTGCTAAGGCTTATTACAGCATCTGGACACTGAAATAATTCCAGTCCTTCCTCCCTTCCTGCAGATACTAATCAGCTATTCTCTGGCACCCCAGGGTAGCAATCAGTTCACCACTAAGGACAAAAGAGAAGGATCCCAGCCCGTGTTTCTCACAGACATTACATCTCTGGCTGCATTCAGACCTGTGAGATAAAATTTTTATCACCTAAAACCAAGTCATTTAATTTCAGGCTAGTTTTCTTAAGGTTAGCTGGGCTGAGCTTAACCCATTTCCTTCCAGTATCCTCTATTAAAATATGTACATTTCCCCAGTTACAACAGTACAGTCTGATATGAATGTATATTAATTTTGTGTCCAGCAGGACCCACTGTTGATACATTTTTAACAGAAGTAACTTTACCAATACATTTTTAACACAAGCATCTGTACAAATCAGTTTGATATTCAAATTACATGAAATTCTTTACAAATCTCCAGATAGTTAAGCTCACATATGTTACATATGCATTGCCCTACTCTCTCTGGCATAGCTAGCACTACCTCACATCAACAAATCTCTCCCACCTTAGAAGATTCAAGATAGTTTCTCAAGTGACCCCGGAGAAACGTTGCTTGAGAGAAATGAGCCTGTCTGGGAACACATTAACCCATACCCTGTATTGTGAGCCCATCTCCATTGGCATTGCTGACCCAGTACTGTTCTGCAACAAGTGGGTACATCCAGGTTTCCCAGTGAACATGACCCAAAACTTGTGTAACACTGCTTGGACTTCTCGAATCTGGGTATGGGATAGCACCTGGGACACTGTTTCCCATTTCACTGTGGTGGCAGTCCAAACCTCACTGAGGTGATCAGCCACCAAGCCCTCCTCTGCCTCCTCCTGCCACCCACTGCAGATACTTAGCACAAGGGCCTCCCTATCATGGTAAGGCTTCGTCATCTTAACATGGTACAGTTTGTGTCCCTGCCTAGCAGTTCTACCATGTAGTTAACATCACTAACGTTCCTTACAATGTTGAAGGGTCCTTCCCAAGTTGCCTGCAGCCTATTGTGTCTGACAAGAATGAGCACCATAACCTGCTGTCCTAAAACATACTCTCAGGCTTGAGCATTCTGGTCACACCAGACCTGTTGGGCTCTGTGAAGATAGGTAAAGGCTGCCAGCCTAGCCAGATAGAATTTTGTAGATAATTCTGTCATTTGTAAATATGAATGTAAGCCACAGGCTTGTTCTCTTAAATGTGAAAAGACTGCATTGGATAATGAACTGCGAAAATGTAACAACAGTGCACTCATTTTATGACTGTCTTTGATGTCAAAATTTGGAGCCAATATGTCTAGAGGGAGGCATCCTGCCTATTGTTTTAAGACCAGAGTTAATGGCTAGAATTTGCATGTATAAATGTCCTTTATTGCTCTGGTTTCTGACCAGGAGTAAAGAATTTAAATTTAGTTTCTGTTAACCTGGGAATAAAAGAGAAGAGTGAAGAGTGATGTAATGTGAAGCAGCTCTGTGTTATCAATTTAAAGAGAGAGAATCAGAGAGCTCAGAGTTTTTTGTCTTGAAAATGAACATCCAACATCACCAACACTGCCTTTTTCTATATGTAAGTTATTTAGAACTCTGTTTTCTCTTAGAAATAGCTAGGAATTAGAAATATTAGACTAAGTGTTTTTTTGTGTTGATGTCTGAACTTTTCTACGGTATTATTTTAAGTATTTCTCTGTGATCTCTGAACTCTTGACTAGCACTGTGTAGTAAGAAGTGTTGTCTTGTGTGTGTATTATTTATTATTAAATATTTTTTAAACCTTCCAACTTTGGCTGTTTTATGTATAGTTATTTTAAGTTCTAGAGTACGTTGCATGTATATAGTGATACTGTACCAAGTCACTCTAATAAGCCTTGACTGTTCAGTCACACTTACTATTTGGATAATAATATTGCACAGTAATAATTGGACACCCTTTCAGAAGAGCCTTTGAATAGCTGATATTAGTGGGTGGTGGCAGCTGGTACTACCTTTTAGACTGGACAGAAAAGGGGCACAGCTGGAGAACCTGTGCCCGCCTTCCCCAGGAGTGTCTGTGTGGTTGCATATAACTCTTATCTCAAAGTGTGTGTGTGTGTGTGTGTGTATGTGTGTGTGTGTGTGTGTGTGTGTGTGTGTGTGTGTGTGTGTGTGTGTGTGTGTGTGTGTGTGTGTGTGTGTCAGCTACTTGGGCAGGGACATGAAGCACTGGTTGAACAGAGAGGGTGCAGGAGGTTTTAGCTTGCCTACTAGGCTGAGATCTGGAGCCTATAGCTGTGCAGTGGGGAGTCTTATTGGGGACCTAAAGAGAAAGATAGAAACCAGCACCAGACTGACTGTGATGTCTGTGTGCTTTTAAGGGAAGTTGTACTTTACTGTGTGTGTATTTATTATTCTTTCCCTATATGGATCCCCTCACTTGTGTTAGTGGTGAGGATTGAGGCTCCTTGATTGCTGGGCCAGTGCATGGGCGTCACAGTCTCTTGTTAAGTTCTATTAGAACAAGCCCATGAGCTCCCTAAACCTTGTCCTGAGGCTTAGGGTATATGCCATAACAGACTCTTTGTGAGATTCACACTTCCCCCTCCCACGTATCACAAATCAAATCCAAGGACCCCCTCACACTATTCCCATTCAGCAACTCAAAGGATGAAAACCTGTGGATTTCTGGGGTACCTCTCTGTATGCAAACAGCAGATGAGGCAAATATTTCTGACACTCTCTCTTAAACTAGTCTGCAAAAGTCCTTAGCATGGTATTTATTGTAGAGTTTAACCTCTCCGTAAGTCCATTAGTCTGGGGGTGATCTTTAGGTGCTTCAACCCACAGTGCTCCCACAGACAAGCCAGCAGGTCTGACATGAAATTGGCACCTGTGTCAGTCAGTATTTCTTTCAAGAAACGTACCCTGCAGAAAATATTTAACAAAGCATTTGCCACCTTCTCTGTCTCAATGGAGGACAGAGTCACTGCCTCAGTGTATCTAGTAGCATAATCTACTAACACTAGGATGTATTTCTACCCTGTGGAACTTGGGGTATTTAAAGGCTTCACAATATCCATATCTATCCTCTGAAATAGCTCTTCAATCACAGACAAAGGCATCAAAGGATCGTTGACCTTGTTTCCTACCTTGCCTACCGTTTGGCACTGTGCACAGGTCTTGCAGTACCCTGTTACATTACTTGCAATCCCAGGCCAAAAAAAGTTCTGCATAACCTATCTCTTGGTAAGCTTTATGCCCATATGACCTGCAAAAGGAATGTCTGGGCTATAACTAGAAGTGCCAGATGATAGTGTCTGGGCACTACCACCTGCTGTATTACCCCACCCTCTAGCCCTCCCTCAACAGTCCACTCTCTGCAAAGTAACCCTTTGTTCCAGTATACAGACTCCCCTTTTCCTTGAGAATCAGGTGCCACCTTAGCTACCTCCATCAAGCCTCGTAATGTAGGGTCTGAGACCTGAACCTATCTCAACTCAACCTTTGTAATCCTTCCCAGCAATCCTTCCACAGGAAGTCTGGTATCCTCTGACAACAGTGCCTCATTGTCAACCTGGGTACTACCACTCATGTCTGCCCTTGCAGTCACCCAGTCCAAGGGAACATCAGTACCTATCAGCACTGTGGCTCACTTTCAGGCTCACTGCTACAGGGTAGCTCACTCCCTGAAATAGACACATCACTAGCCCCAGATTCAGGTGTGAGGTCTGTCTGGGTTTTCCCCATGCTCCCAGGCCCACATGCCTGTCTCCAAGCCTAACTGCATGTAACTGCATGCACACAAGGTACTGCATTATCAAAATCATTCCCTATCAGGAGATCTGCAGGGATATTCTCAAACATACCTACATGCTTGCTTCTTTTTCCACCCTCCCAGTCAAGGTGAACCCTGGCCAAAGCTATTTAGAATAGGTCCCTCCTAAAGGTCTGACTGGAGTGGACTGCCCAAGCAAGTACTGCTCCTCTTTAACCACTGCAGACTTCACAATGATGAGGTCAGAGGCTGTGTCTGTATTAGCAGTGGCCTATTTTCCATCCACTAAGATAGGATACAATCTCCAGTGATAGTTTGGTAACCCTGATGTCTCCAGATGACATACCACTGGCATACTGTTATTCCTACTTGCTGGATCCCCTACCTTTTATTCCCCACCTTGCTTCAGTGGACATTTTTATGCTACATGGGTCCTCTGGTTACATTTAAAATATCTAAACTTTGATCCTGGTCATGTACCTGAACTAGTGGCTTCCCCTGTTACTGCTGGACTCTGTTATGGTGGTTTAGGTAGCCCACTATGGGTTTGTTTATATTCATGTGCAGCACTGGGTATCCACTTCTTGTACAGTGGTGCTCTGCTTGCTAAGTAGAGATCCCCTTTCCTCCCCAGCTCATCTGCAGAGTTACACTCCCAGTCTACTAGCCAGATTCTCATGTCCTCAGACAAAGTGCTAAGGGCTTGTTCCCTCTCCAAAATGTCTGCCAGCCTTTCAAAATTGGTGACCTGTCACCCACATATGAAGATAAGTGCTTAGCTCAGCAATATAATCACATACACTTTCATTTGCCTTATGTTTCTGCTCATGAAACTTTTTCTGTAAGCTTCAAGTGTTGACCTATAACATTCCAATAAACATTGTTTAACCTTGTCATAATTTAAACTATCAGTATCAGACAATTTAGAAACAGCAGTTACAGCTTTACCATGGTGGAACCATACCTAGAGCCCTTGGACAACATTATATGAATAAAACTATCAAAATCATCACCTTCTTTATATTATGGAGGAAATTTACTGACCTTTGCTGCTACTGGGATTTGGCTATTCCCTTCTCCATTACCTCCTTGTCCTTGTTGTCTCTGTCATGTTGACACCACTTCCTATTTTCTTCAGCTTCCAAACACTGCAGTCTTTTATTTTCTTCAAACTCCAAATGCCACAGTGTCTCTACCAATTCTAATTCCATGTGTTTTGTCTCCAGTTCAAGTCTCTTTAACTCCAGATAGGTTTTTAAATCTTCTGAGGAAAAGGTGAACTGTCCTGTTTCTGAGGGCTGCATATCCACATCACCAGACTGTTTGTCCTCCTGGTTGCTGGTCTGTGTAACAGCTGCAACTAAGGCTAAATAATTTCCTCTTTAGTCAGGTTGGCATGCACCAGTCTTTTGGATTTGCACACCTTAGTCAACTGGTTCACTGTCAGCTTGCCATAATCCTCTGCTGACATATTTGCCTACTTTCTCTGACTAAACTAAACTAACAAAAATAAATAAAACTATTGTGAGAAATGAAACTCTGTATGTTTATTGTGTGGCTGCAGAGAGAGTGTACTCACCTTTAGTGACAAAGCTACAGATGTCCATTTAATATCCAAGCCACTACTCACCAATATGTGACATCCCTCTTCTGGGCCAGTAATCAAGGAGCCTCAATCCTCACCACTGACAGCAGTGGGAACATTCACTTAGAACACAAATAGATACATGCAGTATTTTCAGATGCAGTTCTCTGCACCAAGCACAATTCCCCTTAAGAGCACACAGGGAGCACACTCCATTCCTGGAGTTGGACTTCCTCTCCAGGCCCCAAATAAGACTCCACCTTTCCCTCTGCAGAAATCAGTGCTCCGTGTCCCTGTTCCAAGTAGCTGAAACACACACAGACACACACACACACACACACACACACACACACACACACACACACACACACACACACACACACACACACACACACACACACAAACACACACACACACTCTTTGAGATTTGATTTTCACATACACACACCTGGGAAAGACTGGCACAGTTTTACCTGCTAGGCCACCTCCATCCAGACTATAAGGTAGATTCACTGCCACCAGCCAATTACTCTTAGTAAAATTAATTCTTATATAAATGGTAGTGTTAACCAATCGGCAAAACATTCAGTAGTGTGATGCCACAGTGCCACTAAACAAATGTCAGTACTCTCAAGGGTTAAAATATTTTCTAAAAGGCCAGCCACAATGAAAGGTTTAGATATATTTAATAATAAAATAATACATACAAAGTTTGAAAATAGTATCTATTTATAATAAACACCAGAGTTTCAATTCACAGGAAATATAAAAAAAATTACACAGATAGAAAGACTCAGACAGATACAGAAAAACAATACTTTTAAATAATCTCACTATATTTTCCTAACTGACTAAAGACTTTGTGTTCCCTAGTTAAGCTTCTTACTAAAAGAAGGCAAGATGAAGTGGGTGAGTGGTCTTGTCAGTTTGAAAACAGAGTGCTGAGTGTCACTATCACATCTCTAACTAGTATCTAATTACAATTTTAGTGCTGGCTACAGGATGACATCACATCTGGTCATCTGTCTATGGTTCCCACACTATCCCCCTTAATAAAAACTTGAGCCAGGATCTGGCATAGATGTCTCCCAATACACACCTAAAACTTTGCTAAGGCTTATTACAACATCTGGAGACTATAAAACAATTCCATCCCTTCCGTCATTCCTGCAGAGACTAACTGGCCATTCTCTGGCACCCCAGGGTAGCAATTAGTTCACCACTAAGGACAATACAGTAGGATCCCAGCCCATGTTTCACACAGACATTGTGTCTCTGGCTGCATTCAGATCAGTGAGATAAAATCTTTATGGCCTAAAACCAAGTAATTTAATATTAGGCTATTTTTGTTAAGGTTAGCAGGGCTGAGCTTAACCCCCTCCCTTCCAATATCCTCTGTTAAAATATATACATTTCCCCAGTTACAATAGTACAGTCTGATGTAAATGTGGACACTTTCTGGATGATATGATCTTTTTGTGGAGGGATAGTGATGCTAGATTGCTTGAATATTTTGAATATCTCCACACTACCACTATTTTTTTGAGATTTACAATTGATTTACAAGGTGACTCTGTTAATTTTTTAGATGTCACCATTAGGAAAACAAGTAAAAACAGGTGTTTTGAATCCACTATATATCGCAAACGAACCTATTTGAATTCTATTCTCCACTTCGAAAGTATGCATTCTTTGCATCAGAAAAAGGCTCTTGTTAAATGGCAATTTGTAAGATTAGCTAGGATGGTTACTGATGAGGTCGAATTTCAGGTTGAATGTGACAAACTAAGGGATATGTTTAGTATGAGGGGTTACCAGGATTCTTTTTTAGTTGATATTTTAATGAGGTAGACAAGAAGAGAAAATCAGGTCATTTCCTGCCATTGCTGGGGAAATGGACCCCTATAGGGTCTAGCTTTGGACAGAGTGAAAATGCCCCTCAGCCATACAATAGGGCCTTTACTCTAACTTTCAAATGTGAGTTCTATGAAATTAGATCCATCATTCAAAGAAACTGGAAGGTTTTCCAAACTGAGCAACAAAACATTGAAGTGGTGGGGGAAGGACCATTGTTGTTTATAAAAAAAGATCAGTACTTTAAATCCCTGTTAGAGAAAATGGCTAAGGCTGGGACTCAGGATAAGATGAGAAAATGTGGTTGTTGTTACCAATGCCCTTTTATTTTACAGGGTGATTCCTGTTTTCTAGATGGTTATAGGGAGCTCAAAATGCAAGGAAGGTATCACTGTGGAAGTAAATGTGTTATTTATTTGGCTTTATGTAGGTCCTGTAATACATTTTATAAAGGCAATACCAAACACAGTGTTAAGAAAAGGACATACTCGCATATTTATAACATCAAGAAAAAAGAGGTTAGGAATGCTTTATTTAAGCATACGGAAACAAATCCATCCCATAGTTTCAAATTTACTGCCATTGACCAGGTGGACTTGAGACAGAGGGGTGGCCCACTTGATGACTTCTTGGAGTTTCAGGAACTTAAATTGCAGTTGAGAGCTAATGCCACCATGTTCCTGGGTTGAATGAAGTTGCTTCTTTTGGCCAGTGGTTTGGAAATGAAAGCTGCATATTTTTTAATGTGAACTATATTTTTGTATACACAAATTTCAATCGTTATACATTTTTTTATTGTATTCAAGAGATGATTTAACAGAATGGATGATGGTTGGGCAATGTTCATTCTTAACTGAATTTTATTTTATTCAATATATCAATACTTGAACTGTTTGTAAGTTTGAAATAAGGTTTGTGATGGTTTATTTAGGTGTTAAACTGGAATGGGGTGGGGATTTTTATTTTAATTAAATTTTGATGGTTTTGTTTTTTAATTGTTCAATTATTCAATTATTCAACTGTGTGTTTAATTAAAGTTGTCTTGGGTATTGTTTTATTCTGAAGAAGTCCATGTTACGAAAGGATGAAAGCACTCAATTTTGTATATTAAATTAAATGCTTTGTGGTCTTTACTGTAAAGTGCTCACTTTCTTTTTGTTTTTTCCTAGTTTGTGTGCTTTTTTATTTTTTTGCTGTTATAAATATATATATTTCTTTTCTGTCCATCAGGACCCACCATTGATACATTTTTAACACAAGCAACTTTACAAATACATTTTTAACACAAGCATCTGTACAAAACAGTTTGATATTCAAATGACATAAATTTCTTTACAGAACTCCAGCTTATTATGCTGGCATGTGTTACACATGCACTGCCCTAATCTCTCTGGCAAGGTTTTACTAACCTTAGATATTGAGTCTTTATTTCCTAGAATCCCCAATGACTGGTGAGTGGATAGCATTAGGTCATTCCTAGTTGAGAATAATTGCTTTACAGGAGACATGGTCACACTTATTTGCTCTCCTCTTGATATTGTGTTGGAAAATAATAGCTGCATTTTTGAACGTGATTTTTTTTCTGCAGAAGGTTGGCGTGGCTATGGGCACTGCTTGTGCAAATAGCTACGCCAACCTAGCACTTGTACAATGGAAAAGACTTATTTATTAAAACGTGAGAATATTTATTTTGATTGTGTCCATTGGCATGTTAGTTTTGTGGATGAAATTTTTTTGTTATGGCTAGGGACTGTGGAACAACTAGAAAGTTTTATTGAATTTCTACATCAAACGACTAGTTTCTGTAGATTTACACATAAATATTCTGCTGAAAATATAGATTTTTGGATGTTCAATTGAACAGGTCTGACCTAGCTAACCTTACTATGAGCATTTACAGGAAACCTACATGGAAAATGTTCTTTTACATAAAAGAGGTATGCACCCTAGACATATCCCTCGTAATGTTTTGAAGGGCCAAGTGTATAGATTGTTACACTTGCACAACGATGATCAGGCTGCACATAAAGCCCTCGAATTATTGACACAGGAATTTCTTGAGATGGGCTATACTGCTCCTGAGATAGATGCATGTATCTCAGAAGCCTGGACACAGAGGGAAGGTAGGTGTAAACTACATTTTAAGGCTGGTCAGTTCGGTAATGATCCAGTTGTGTCGCCAGTGGCTGACAGAGATATTTTTAGGGTTTCATTACAATATTATAGTGACATCAGCAATTTTTGTGATATCATTAAGGATAATTGAAAACTTTTGAATTCTGTACCAGAACTCAGAGGGAAGATTGGTGAGACACCCTATTTCTCTTTTAGGAATAACAAGTCCTTTAAGAAGCATCTTTGTTATAGATCTTCCTCTGTTAACAATAGGTTAGAGTCTACTAGGACTGGCACCTTTCCTTGTAGGAATTGTTCAGCTTGCAAATATATTAGTACCCTCCAAACATACACGCATCCCGACATAGGTTTTATGATTAATGTTAGTTTTTATGCTGATTGTAAAACAGCTAACATTGTTTACTTAGCCTCCTGCCAGTTATGCCATGTTTTTTGCATAGGTAAGACTAATAAATTCCTTAAAGAAAGGGTTTTAGAGCACCAAAGGGACATTAGGAATAAAAAAGAAAGTAATGCTTTGACATTACATACTTTAGAAAATGGGGTAACACATGTTTTTAAATTTTTTGTACTTCAGGTTTTAGACTTAGATATGAGGGGCGGTGACCAACCCAATCGTACAGAAGCAGCAGAACAGAAATGGATACTGCTTCTTAATGCAGAGAGACCTCCAGGTCTCAATGGTGCTTTTACTTTAAAACCTTTTTTGAAGACACGCTCTTTGAAACACTAATATAGTCCTTTTAATTAGAGGATTGTCTTTTATTGGTTTGATTGTTCCTTTGTAATCTTATTTAATTGCTTTATTTCTGTATTGAGAATGTCTGATGAAGCGGTGTGAGAACCGTGAAAGTGCTTACTTTGTTTTACCTTGTTCTCTTGTGTATTAAAAATTGGTTTTATTTTTAGCCTTGCAGGCTTGGTACTTTTATTTTATTTTCTTTTATGTACAATGTAGGACTGCTGTGATTGCTAAGGAGGCATGGCGTGAATCCGTGCAGTTACCAGGTACTGTGCACATATTTGTATGCAAATAAGCTAGGGGTTACTGAATAGCACAAATGAGTATCTGTGTCCACAGATCTCATCTGTAGAGGCACAGAACCATGGTGGTGTCCACAAAAGAGGTAGCTGACATCAAGAGGGGGTGTATCCACAAACCTTTAAGCTCATTGGAGCTCAGTGGCACCTGTTTGTGCGGCGCACAGCTCTGCTCAGCAGTGGGTGTGTCTGGTGATTGCTAAGCTTTGTTTGCCTTAGGGGTGTGTGTTTCAGCAGATTTAAATGTGTTTGCATGGGAAGCAGCCCTGCTGAGCTTGACCTGCCATGGGGGTGTGTCAACGCATAGTACATGCACTGACAACCTAGGGCTCTAGGGACTGATACCACACTCTGACTTGTATACATATTAGTAAAAATGATGCCAGCCAGGCCACACATCCTGTACCTCACCATGTATCAGCTGTGGACTGCCTGCATCAGACAGTGTCAGGCCTGAACTACAGGTCTGTCAACTGCTCCTTTCATAAGGTAAATCACTCAACTGTACACCAGTTGTAAATGGTACTACAATATAGTAGCATATGTATGGACCTGTGCATGTATGCAAGGAAATATAGTGGGCTATGTATAGTGTGCTACTGGGCTACTTGCAGAGATCTATAATGGGATACCGGGCTACTTGTACAGATCTAACAGCCACTTAGGACAATAGGTACTCTGTTTACTAATATGTGTCCCATAATAGCCGCTAGGCCACATGGCTGGAAACTCCACGACAGTAGTCCAGGGAGAAGCCAAACAGTGGAGTCATAGGATAGTCACACAACTGTCTATGCCAGCAGGTCATAGGCTGTTCATCCCCCACCCCAAACACATCAGTGTTGCCATACAACTGCTTTAACAGTAAGTCTGCAATGATATACCAGCAGATCAGAAAATTCCCCTATCTTGTTGATAGTATGAGGGAGGAAACCTCTCTGTCTGTCAGCCAGTGTGGCTCAGTGGAACAGGGACAGTAGCATGTGTTATGGTGCTGATTGTTCAAATCTGGCAGCAACCAACATCTTTTGAATGTGAGGTACTCATATGGTGGAAGTCCCGGAGACTGTCATAACCCCCAATCTGTTACTGCAAGAAAGCTGGATAAAGCCAGAGTGAATGGGGGCACAAAGGGCCATACCTACAGAAAGACATTATACACACTCTGAGTAACCTAACAGGTGGCTAGTTTAACAGCAGGCTGCAACAGGTCAGATTAGCTATAGGATGTAAAGGCCATCAGTTAAATGTGTCAATAGGTACAATAAGTCAGCAACTGATGTACAGTATAGCAGTGGGAAACCACAAATGTATGAAGAAAACAGCAGAGATATGGGATGAAATTCTGGACATTCTGCAAAAACATGTACAGGGAGAGGTATGCATACTGTCAACCTATGTGTGGTGTTTCACCATATACCCTCGTCACATCATACCTCTCAACCTCTTACAGCAGGAAGTCTGGTAAAATAAAGTGAATAAAAACAGAAACAAGGCACACAACTTGGGATGGGTTTTAAATATTTGCTCCTACAAATGTAGAATGTGGATAGAATAACAGGTCCTGCATTCACATGACACTCCTGCTGTGCATGGAGTCCTGCTGTGCATGGAGTCTGATATTTCAGACTCCATGCACAGCAGGACTCCATGCACTCCTGCTGTGCATGGAGTCTGAAATATCAGTCATTATTAAGTTACTTCAGTCTTGATTGATTTGCCACTCATTTTCCAGAAAGCAACAATGTTATGTGAAATGGGCCAAAAATATGTGGCAACAGTCTGGACCATCAGTGAAGCTCTCTACAGTTCTGAAGTTTGAGTCACATATTAAGGTCAACAAACAGCCGGGCAATGCCTTGGACAATATTAGGCAACTGCAGTTGTGTGGTAACAGGAGCAGCAGCCAATGGCCTGCAGCACACAATAATCCCAGACTAGAGTACAGGTAGCTCTGGCCTGGAGTCACCTAGTAAGTACTGACAATCACATTGGGCATGCTCCTACACTTAGCTAACTTGAGCCCAGTCTGTTGCCTCTACTGCCTAAAGATCTATGTGGAAATACGTCTGTACAGACATACAGCTACATATACATATCTGTTTCTCCCTATCCCCTTATGCGTGATTAGTATCTCTATCAGTATGTCACACACACACACACACACACACACACACACACACATATATATATATATATATATATATATATATATATATATATATATAATAGCAAGATGTATATATAGCTATATGAAGTACAATGATACATAAACTCTGCACATACTTCTACAGAACAGAACACATTTAAATTTCTGATACACGCAACTACATTTAAGGAGACAACCCTGTTATACACATTGATATAGATATGGGCGGGGATGTACAAATGTTCCCACATACCCCTGAATGCTGGGGTTGTGTGCACATATACATCACAACAGCTGTCTGGTGGCACCAGACCAAGGCTGCAACAGTATATAATCCACTCACCTACAGACCTCTGAGCCAATGGGCTGTCACCCTGCAAACAGACATAGGTACGCAGGTGGTGTAATGCACAATGAGTGCAACTCATTCCTTGAAAAGGCCAAATTGTCCATGGCCACATGTCTGCCTGTCAAACTGCAAACAGCCACATATGACCAAACTGGTACGTGTACATACATATCAGGGATATTACCAGGTATCCGACCCCTAGAACATTAGATACAATAACAGTACCAAGCAGTATCACTCTGCAGGCCACACATGCTAACACAACACCACTTTGCATACTCCACAATACTGTGCCTACATCAACCTATACAAGTGACATGACCTTTGGCACTTGTGATAGGTACTGTGAGCTGTAGTCTGTAATACTAGAGAGGTATGATTGCTAATCTCACATCCTCCAACTCTGTGCAAGTGTGTGTGTGTGTGTGTGTGTGTGTGTGTGTGTGTGTGTGTGTGTGTGTGTGTGTGTGTGTGTGTGTGTGTGTGTGTGTGTGTGTATCAATATATCTCCTTACAGCAGTACTGACATGCTCATATGAGCTGTCTCTGTGCGATGGCATGGAGTTTATGGCCCTGTGACTGCTGCGGGCCTCTAAATTCCCTCCTCTATAAGGCTTGTGGATGTCATCCACCTTAAGAGCACAGGCTGACAATATATTATAAGATAAACAGTGTGGAGCATGCGATAAGTGCTGTGATTTGTAGTGTGTAATACTAGATAGGTAGGGGGTCGAATCTCCCAGCATCTGACTTGTGTGTTTGTAAATATGTCCCCTGTCAGCAATAAAGACATGCCCGTGTGGCCTAATCCTGTGCGTTAGTTATGCATTTTATGGCCCTGTTAGTAGCTGATGGCCCTAAATTGCCATCCTCTACATAAGCATAATTGATGCCATCTGCAGTTGTATATGCAGACTACCTAGGTGACATGTATCAAGGGTAGTAGAGTGTATCACAGGGTATGAAAGCGTGATGACACTGACTATCCCCATTGTCCCTGAAACACTGTTCTGCACATATGCACCTAGGGAGCCATGCACATATAGCGGCATACATTGCTGATGTCATATCTCTGCTGTGCTGCCTTGCCATCCTTTGCTGCTGTATCACCACCATGTGTCCATAGTTGCACTGCTCAGACATCTGGGACAAAAACATACACAGCTCCATGACACACCTCTCATTCTGTATCACTAGAACCAGTGTACTATCAGGCAACAAAGATACGCAACGTTTGATGTGTAGTCCTGACACATGCCAGCATACAGTACCTGCTGTGGCCCACAACAACTGCTATGGCATAACACTACTGCACTACACAAACACATGTAAAGTTATATAGTTACCCTGTGCATCAGACACATATATGCAGGTCCTCACATGGATGGCAGGGATGGTGGCACAGGTATCATCACATGCACAGGGTGTGGTGTGGGGATGCTAGAGGCCTAGGCTGTGCCAAACAGTTGACAACATGTGTGTGAGTCAGGAAGGGGTGCTGATTACATGGGCCATGGAGAAGTGCTGTGCATGTCTGTAGGTGACCTGCATGTGACAGTGGTGTTGTTGTGTGTGTGCATGTACACAGTCAACCCAGTGCTAGCCCTACACATGAGTATGGTGGACAGCTGTGGACTGTACATGGTAGAGTGGAAAGTGCACCAACTCCTGTCAGAAACATGGGAACTGGCTTCATCAGGAGTAGCATGGGCAGCACCATGCTCAAGGTAAGATGCGGTGCTAGTACCTGATGGTGACTGCTGTTTGCTGGGCCTGTGTCACCCACTGGACCACCAGGAACCACATTCCCATGGCCTGCCACATCTTGGTGTGGACAGCACACCTACCTCTGTATTGCTGCAGATACTGCCACTATGGTAACGGGAGTGTGCAAGGTCATGTGGATTCCCAGCAGATGGTTTTTCTGGCCTACATCCACGTGTCCGACGCCCACCCCAACCACATGTTCCAGCACAGACAATGTGTGCTGAAAGACAGACACTGTCTCAGCCCACTGTCTGTCCACTACATCAGTGAAATGTTCCATGGCATCACCGATGCGGTGGAGGTACTCACGGATGTCAGACTGTGTTGCATCCATAACCCTAAACATCCATCTGGTATTGCATTTAGCTCATGTCTGTGCCTACATGACATCCCGAAAAATGAGGCAAGTGACCCACGATGTGACACCTGCAACAGGAGGTGGATGGGAAGCAGTCCTCCTTTGAGCACCCCTGTCAATCTGCCTGTGTGGGACCTTACCAGGTCTCTGGCTATGGACAGTGTCTGCACTCCCTGACGCCATAGTTCTCACACTGTCTTGTACTATGTCACCACTCTCTGACTGTCCAATATCTGTGGCCTCTGGTGACTGGGTATGTGTGAGCATACTGACTGTGTGTGGGGACAATGGAGGCAGAAGAGGGATGTCAACCTCTGGGACAGATTCAGCCACTGACAATCCTACCTGTGCCTCACTATGGCCACCATCATCATCAGAGTCCAATGAGACACTGACATCAGGTTGTGAGGGGGACAGTCTCCAACCCCCCTGCTCACCTTTGAGAAGCAAGACAAAAGCAGTACATTACCACCTGCACTATTATGTATGGTCATCCACACAGACTCATATAGATGAGGATGCAGAACTGCATTACATGTCCCACATCTTTTCATCTCTGATCCCATGCACAACACGCACACTTACAACAACATACACAGAAAACCCAGGCCCTGTATAAAATGCATTTCACCTACATCCGGGTAACATTGTCAGTGCAATACACCTGTGAGGTATGCAATATGACAGTGTATGTGACAGAACTACACATAACACCCAGTGCACTTATCTTGACAATGATATGCCAGTTGTAATAGCTCTGCCTCAGGTATATACCTTCTCCCTGTTGTGTTTGAATGAGCATCTTGGAGTAATTGCTGCCTCATGCATAGCAGGCTGCATAGTTGCTCATAAATAAAAATGCAAAATGTTAATGTTTGTACAAATACACACCTGTTATTCCGTAGGCTATGTACTGTAGTTAACTACTCTGAAATGGAGCGTACTATTATTCTACTCTTGCTAACCACAACAGTTGCGCATAAGGCAAAATGGTAGCCCTTAACATTCATAGGGTATATCTGATCTGGCAAAACAACAGTATCACACTTATCAGGTACAGGACCACAAACTCCAGCCACACCTGACATACCTATGAAAAAGTGAGGGAGAGGTATTGTCAGCAACACCAAATGTTGCAGTGTTACAAGGTAATATGTGTGTATATCCACTAGTACAGTAGCTAATGTGATGCTGGCTATATTGCTGGCATTCTGAGTATGTGTGCAAAACTGTGGGTAAAAGCCAATCCCCCCTCCAATACAGATAGACCTGACACCTATGCACTGGTCTGTAGAGCCTGCCACAATGATTGCTAATGCATTATACTGGTGAACACAGTAAGCTTACCTGGATGCTCCTCTGATGTGGACACTGTGGCACCCACCTCCAGGATGTATGGCATGATGGTTGGCTGGGAGCTATTGGCTGATCTTAGGTTCACCAGGAATTCCTCTGTCACTGAGAGTGGTTGCTCTGTTGCAGGCCCTCCACTGGTGGCAGCACAATCCCTAGCAACAGCAGCTGCCCTTTGACATGTGGCATTGACCATGTCTGTTGCGCAGTGTCAACCCTGCTCGTAGGTCCTGTCCTGTTGGCCAATATCATTAACAGCCCTCACAAAGTCAGCCCACAATGCTGCCTACTGTCCATGATTGTGGTGACCCCTTGAATGCAGGATGTGATGGTTGAGTCTGAGGGCTTCCAGTATAGCATCATTTTCTGCAGATGAAAATGGAGAATGTTTCTGTCGGTACATCATTCCTGCAAGATAAGAAGGGAACACATTGCAGGACCAGATACGTGGATGTCCACTATGTACAGACTGTACAGACCCATAATGGCCTGCACTATCCACTGTTCCCTCACATGTCATACCCCACAGTTTGGCAACACACTACATGTGTGGATATCACAAAGATAGTAGCAATACTGGGTAATGGCCCTGTGTGCTGTGACAGATTCTGCTGTATTCTCTACAGCCATCACTGCAGTGTACTGTGGTGTGTGCCCTACAGACAAATCCCTACTAATGTGTGACACGGCCAGTGTTGGACAAATAGCAGTGTGCTATTCCAACAACTATATGCGGACAGTCCAGCCACACCAGAGTGCCACAATGATAGACAGTAATGCAAACCTGCTGTCATATATGTTCGCTGTAGGTATCACACTTCTCATATGCAGATGTTTGCAGAATGTCACCATGTTTGCCTCATAGCTGTGATCCTTCTTGCACAAACTTGTACATGCCTGACAAATGGTTGCCCACTGATTGATGGCTGCTGTCGGAAAACTGACGCAGAATCTGTCACTTGTCAGACACCTCAGACAACATTTATGCTACATTAACATCTGTTATTCTAATCACATTCTTACTTTGTATGGCCAATATGTATACTCTGTCACTGAGTTTGGGCCTTTGTTCCCCCCATTAAATATGGCTTTGTCCTGATTTCTTATTGTAGGAGGCTGAGAGGTATGTTAGGCATAGCTCTCAACCAGACAGGGACGAATGTCCACGAAACAGGGACTTAGCCAGAGTACATCAGGGACATTCAGGGACACTTTTACACTGTTAGTACTATTTATGTGTGACATTGACAGATTCAGAGGAGGTGAATTACAGTACATAGTTTGATGTTACAGCAATGTACACCTTTACTTAGTGTCACTATGTCTTACGTGTAATTCACTATCTTTACTACAACAGACAACCATTGTTGGAGGGATGGACAGGGACAGAGCGCAGATGTGATTCAAAGCAGGGACAATTGAGAGGCATGCCTGTAGGTGTTGGACAGTAGAGTATCACTATGTCATTATCACAAATTGAATACAAGCCTACTGTTTTAATTCCTTTTCTCCATACCTCCATCCTCCTATCTGCATCCCTTTTTATGGGGAAATGTAGTACATACCTGGTAGAGTGATGTATTCCTTTTATTGAAGCATTCCTCTGCAAATGCTTTGCATGTATGCTGTCTGTGTGAGTAAAACCACATACAGACCTCTTCCCCATAAGCAGATGCTTGCCTTTTGTAGGAAATATTCATTAACAGGTAATTGCCTGTACAGCAATCTGTGGCTCAAAATTGCTAATTGCATCCAAAACAGCTGAATTACAGTATCAGCCAATGACATGACAACACAGTGCAATATATAAGGCCTTCATGTAGGCCTTGGCCCTTTCTTTAGTTTTTGGGATGGCCATTACTGAGGTGTGGAGACTACAGCATCACAGAGGGTAAGTACAAATATTGTTCACTGTAGAGATATATGACGTATGTCCACATTTTTGCCTCAAATGTTTGGTCAGTGTCCCATGACAGCGTGCTCATCTGCAGGTCACTGGCAAACATTGTGGGCTGAAGTCAGAAGGGGAGAGAGACATGTGAGTGTCACACTTCATAACTGTCAGAATATGCACGGTAATACAGTAGCTGCTATTCTATTAATTTACTATCTTTGTAGGGGCAAAGTGTGATACATAGGTTCATAGGTTCATAGGTTGGTACTAGGCTATCGGTCCTATGGCCTATGTAAGCCTAGCCATAACAATTCCCTGGAAATTTTTTCCCACAATATTTACTTCTCTGGGCCCCTGTCTAGCAGGGCGACTGACATGATCCCCGGGGTGAATTTCCTATCTCCCATACAATTATCAAGGTTCCTTTTGAAGAGGGCCAATGAGACGCTCTGCTTGACATGTATGGGCAGTGTATTCCAGAGTATGGGGAGTCTCTGGGTCAGGAACCTATCCCTCCAGCATGTTTTGTTCATTGTGATGATAAGGTTTAGATCCCTGCAGAGTGTGGCTCTGAGGGATTGGGATTTCTTTAAGTGGAGCATGTCCAACAGCTCAGGGTTTAACATGGCCTTGTATGTTAAGCAGAGATCGCCTCTGAGTAGACGATATGCCACAGAGTATAGCTGGAGTTATTTTAGACAGTCAGCATATGGCATCTGCTTTAGGCCTGTGATTCTTTTAGTGAGGTATTTCTGTGGCCTTTCCAGCTGTTGCAGATGTCTTGTGAGGTACGTACCAAATGGGGCATTATACTCTATAATGGGTCTAATGAGGGATGCGTACAGTGGGACAATGACCTCCTTTTTTCTGGATGAAAAGCCCATAGTGATGAGGTGTGCCACATAGAAGGATTTCTTGACTGTTGTGGTGATGTGGTTATCGAAAGTGAGACCACTGTCCACTTGTGTCCCTAAGTCTCTCATCACACTTTCAATGTTTAGTGTCCTGCCGCCTATGCGGTAATTCATGGGTACATGTTTTTTTTCCAAAGGGGATAACTATACATTTCTTGGCATTAAGCTTGAGCCCATAGCTCTGGCACCAGGCATCTGTTTCTGTAAGGCCCTTTTGTAGAATATCCACATCATTTGGGGATTCAATAATGGCTCCCAGTTTGCAGTCATCTGCAAACTTTGTTAGCCAGAGTCCCTTAGTGTTGGCCTGTACTTCAGAGAAGTTGATGCCAAACAAGAGTGGTCCCAGGACTGAACCCTGAGGTACTCCACTTGTCACTTGTCTTGACCTGGATTTGGAGTCGGCTACTTTTACAGTCTGGGTTCTGTCAGTAAGCCAGTTGGCAACCCATCAAGTGATGTAGGGATTTATGCCCAGCTTAGTAAGTTTATCTATGATTCCAGAGTGGGGGATGGTGTTGAAGGCCTTGACGAGGTCCAGATAGGCTGTGTGGACCATCTTACCCTCGTCCACAGCTCTGGAGACCGATTCAAAGAAGTCAATCAGATTCAGGAGACAAGATCGGCCCTTCACAAACCCAAACTGGGTGGGGTCCAGTGTCTGGAGGTTGCCAATGTCTTTGTTTATAAGTTCCATGATAATGCGTTCCATGCCCTTGCAGATCAGGCTTGTCAGACTGATGGGACGGTAGTTCCCAGGATCCAAGGCGGATCCTCCCTTGTGGAGTGGGATAACTGTAGCTGTGCGCCACTCAGTGGGCACGAAGCCTGAGGTGAGGCTATGATTAAACATGACACTTAGGTGGGGTGCCAGTTCATTTTGTAGTTCATGTAGTACACAGCCTGGGATGTCATCTGGTCCCATGGATGCTGTATTCTTAGCTTTGGAGAGTGCTGTTTCTACCTGTGTGGCTGTGATTATCGGAATCTGGCAATCTTTTGGTAGTGAGATGGGCCCTTTAGGGGGTGAGAGGGGAGTGAAGTTGGCACTAAATCGATCTGCAAGAATATTGGCAATATCCTTGGGATCAGTATATTTAATGCCATTCTGTTGTAGCTCAGAGTAGATCTGAGCATTGCCATTTAGATTCTTGACATAACTATAGAATGCCTTGTGGTTGTCTTTGGAATCTTTGGCAATTTTATTTTCGTAACTAGCTTTTGAGGATTTTATGAGGGATATCAGCTTCTTACTGAGGTTGGTGAGGGAGTTTTTTGCATCATGGGATTTTCCTCTTTTCTGTAACAGTTTCTTCCTTCTGTTGTATAGTTTGTTTATAGCAGGGGACCACCAGACTGGCTTCCTTATTTTGGAGAAGAGCATCTTGGTTCTATTTGGGATGGCACGATTCATGGACGAGTGGATGTGCTTGTACAGTGCTTTAGTGTAGGATTCTGCAGTCGAACTTCCAGATCCCGTCTGCGTGGGTGTTGTGAAGTTTGTCACTTCTGACTTCAGTAGCATGAAGTTGGCTTTGGAGAAGTTTTTTAAGGAGGTTTCCTTAGTGGGGGGTGGGGGTGGGATGTGGATTTCAAGGGTGATTTGCTTATGGTCAGACCTGACCAATGAGGGGTGACAACTGGTGTGGAGCATCTATCTCCCATGTTGGTAATGACCAGGTCTAGGATATTGAAGCCCCTGGTGGGACAATTGATTAGTTGATCCAGGGTGTTGGAATTTATGTATTCCAAAAACCATTGGGAAAAGGAGTTGGTACCCAAGCAGTTTTCCCTATTAATGGCAGGGTAGTTGAAATCACCAAGTTAGGGTGTTTGGTTGTATCTTAATATTTTCCAGTATGTTTAAGAAGGTGTAGTGAAAATCTTGTACCTATCTCTGGGCTTTTGCCCCACACTTATGTATGGTTGCATCCAGAGCCCTTGTCATAAGGGGTTGAGAGGTATGGCCTGTTTGTAGCAGCTACCTTAACATACAGTCATGTATGCTGTAGGCTGCAGCTGCTACTGCAGCCTAGGGCACAATAGGTGGGGTGTGTGAAGACTTTGGAAGCCTGCAAGCTGTATGTGTAACTAAGGCAGCTGTGGCAGCCCTGTCATTACAACAGTGCTAGGCTAAGGGTATCCATTACAGTTCAATTGAGGCATGTGCTTAAGGTACATCTGTTATGCAACAGTGCCAATAGTAAAGTAGTAGGCGAGATATAGTAAGGCTATACGAATATATTCAGTGTGTCCCCACCTGAAGGTCTGTGACATGCAAAACTGGGTAGCTGATAATTCAGTAGCAGTAACATATGGGGATTAAAATTGCATGACTCATTCATTACTTGCTGTGTTCACAACAATGTAATTGAAGTGCAACACACTGGATTCGAACTCAGGACTGTGTGTGGCAAAATGCTTGGTATGCAAGGCATTTAACAGACTGAGCTACTGAGTTAGTGCTGCAGCAGATGCATTTGCCAGATATATGTGCTTTCATACAGGCTGTAACACACGCTATCTGCATCCATCAGTATGTACTTGGCTTTAAAGGCACTTGTTCTGCAGCAGGGTCCCATTTGAACATATGTACTCTGCCATGGACACCATAGCTGATGTGCTAGATGATGTTGCAGGTAAAAGCGTACATTTACCTGCTGTCCCAGGCCTCCTGTACTGCCATTATCATTTAAATGGCTGTCTATGGTGTATTTCCACATTAGACTCCCAGGTACACTCCCATTTGTCACATTAGGTTCAGTTTCAGTCTGTCAGTGGCAATCAGTATGTATTGCTAGAATTGCCTGCTTTAATTAATATCTGTGTGGCCTAGTGGTTTAGTGCAGTAGGAGGCTGTTTACAGGGGCCTGGGTCTGAAACATGCCAGGGGTGATTATTTTATACATGTGCCTAACACTGTAAGAAAAACATAGGATCATTAAGCTCTTTAAAGCTCATTTAAGCAGGTTTGCATGGTGCTGCTCAGTGCTCCGCACGGCAGCACTCTGCTTAGCTCCTACAAACCTCTGCTAAAAATTTAAAAAGAAAAGAAAAAGGGGGTGACAGCAGTAGTGAAATGGGGAAAGCAGGGAGAAACATAGTGAAAGGCAACTAGAGATGTGCAGGAAGAGTGTAGGGAAGGACCATAGCCTTCCATTTCTTATACAGCAACAGCTGTGCAGTTTGACAGATTTGGTGGATGAATTTGGACTCTCAAACCCCAGAGAAAAAGGTGAGGAAAACATAAATCTGTTGTCAAGCCAATTGGACCAAATTAGTTGCGTCCAGTGGCACGTGTGCGAAATGGAAAGCTATGTATGGGGCAATTTTGTTTTTGTGGGACAGGTTTTTTTTTATGAGGAGAGAGTGGAATGTTGGGGAGGGATATATGTACATGTAGGGAGGTAAGCTGGGTAGGTGAGGATGCAATTGCAGACAGTCAAGACAGTCAAGACAGCAGACAATTGAGACCACCAAGTTGAACAAACACTAGTAAGAATAAAAAGATCCGTGACTCGATAAAACCACAGCTTTATTGTAAATGTAGAATCAGTGACTTAGCGCTTTCACCCATAACATTGGGCTTCTTCAGAGTCAGTTACACTAAAAAAATCAGGACTTTTATAGTCCTAAACAGACAATCAGTCAATATAAAAAAAGTTTATTTAACAGATGATTATATGTTTAACTTTCTTTTAACTTTCCTTGGACAAAGTATTCACCAAAGGGGTTTACATGAAACAGTTTATTACAACGATTTTTTTTGTTTTAAGATGTGGTTTTATCATAGTATTTCTTGTGCTGTTTTTTTTTCTTTGCAGCAGGGGCTGGGTTAAATGCTTAATTGGATAATTGATTTTAATGGATGTTTTTTGTATTGGCTGATTGCCTGTTTAGGACTATAAAAGTCCTGATTTTTTTGAATGTAACTGACTCTTATGAGCAGACAATTGAGGTCTAACACATAAGAGGGGTATACACCTTGGATGGGGAGGGTGTTGTGGAATCCTTAGTGCATGTGCCTCCAGACGGCAGCAGCATGACTGAGGTCCCCACCCGTGGACAGTCCACACTGCTCCTTCACTGCCCTGAAGGTGGCTGTGCTGAAATTAGGTACCAGGGCCACCTGGCCCCACCAGGTTGTCAAGTCTGCCCTCAATCTGATGCAGGCAATGTTCATAGTTCCTATGAAGAATCCTGCGCACCATGGCTGGTAGTTGATCCTGCGTAACTACTGCCCCTCTGCCACTGCTCCCGGGAGGGATAGGCCCTGTCCCCTGAGGTGGTTCCACCTGAAGGTGGTGCAGGGCCAGAAGAGAGATGTGCTGGAACCTGGTGCCACTGATGGCTGAGGTAAAGTAGGCAGATCAGCAGGAACCAGCCTACCCTGACATGCTGTGGTTATGGAGGTGAAGCAATACATTTAGGTTAGTTATGAACAAAACAGGTGTTAGTAATAACAGCATGCCAGAACATTGGAAATAACCCCGTTACATTTCAATGCATATTATGTGAAACACAACAATGAATAGCAGAACAGTCAGTATACTAATAGCATGCCACTAACAGTTATGGCATATGGCCAACAGAATAGGTAATTCAACAAGATATGTTAATATGCATCCATTGTAATACATAACAATAATAAAACACATGCCCCAAAATAAAGTTTATGGAATAACATATGTTAATAGTAAACCATGACCAATGCATAACAATAATAAATATTTGAATATAAGGGATGGGGAGAGAGAGAAATACAGCCCATTAATACCATATATAGTTGACAACAGTACTGCTATCTACTCTACAGGTCTGTCCTTTATTTATGTGTGAAAGTGCCCTATAGCTGCTGTAGCATGTACATACCTCTCAAGCTATCCTCATGAGACAGTATGGGCCAAGCAGTAACAACTGCAGATACATAACTACACAGAACACTTTCACATCAAGCATACCTATATAACTACCAAGGTGCACTGTGGGCTGATGTAGTCTTTCTTTGCTATTCACATAATTATGTTGATGATACATCTGTGACAGAGGGATTGCGTAACAGCAATTACAATCCATGACAGCGTGACACATGACACACATGCTTGTGCACAGTACAGACAGTAAACAACTATCATGCCTTGCTTGACAGGCATGGGGGATATAACACAATAACAGTGACTGCAGAAGAAATCTGCATTAAATGCATTAATTGACTGCAGCAACCTTTAACACACACACTCCAGGCATGCAACCATACCAAAGCTTACACATTTTATTTTTTTTATTTTATTTTAGCATTATTACACTTATAGTCTGTATTTTATGCTGTATTTTCACATTCCTGGTAATGACTGTAGCAGTCTGTGACATGTAAACACACAATAATGTATTCATAATATGAGATACCTCACCCATTTACATGTACTTCCTGTGGAGAGAATATCTGTAAACATTACATGACTGATATTGTAATATTTAGATCAACATAACACTGGATTCAAACCCTGATCTGTGTGAGGCAAAAATGTACTTTATTCACAGCATTTAACAAACTGAACTACTGAGTCACTGCTGATTATTGAGTGACTGATATTTGCCTAGAGCTCACCTCGCACCAAAATATGACCTGCTAATAGGGATACAGTTTTAAACTTGACTGCAGTGACAGTTGAACACAGATGCATGACATTCAATCATGACAGAGATACTAGGTAAAGTATACATTACTACATAGAATTCAGGTGTACACAATACATTGCTAGTGTGTTGAAATATCTGTGAAGTCAACAAACAATATCCGATTATGGGTTATTATTTGCAGTGTACAACTAGTACACTGTTATACCTGACTGCAGCACTGTACCTCACAGCTTGAATGCTTGTAGCTGACATGCAATGGTGAAAACAAGACAATCCTGCTGAACACGATTTATCTCTGTGTTCTTGCTATTGGTCCATGTGTCATTGCAGACCAGCTGTCATAATCTTACAAAAAGACATCTGAACCTACAGTGATTGCACAAGAGACTTTACTATATAAGTACTGATACTATTTGGCATTTTAATTCCAGAACAGTTTTAATAACTGATTTAGTGCAAAACAGCCCTGTTGCACAACAGACTTTATTAGCTATACCTTTGTGTAGGTACTGATACTATTTCATGTTTTTATTGAAGAACAGTTTTAATGATTGATATCTTGCAAAATAGCCAAACGTTCACAGTCATTGCACAACAGACTTTATTAAAGAAGCCTTCAATCAGTTACTGGCATAATTTCATATTTTTATTTCACAACAGTTTTCATTATGCAGGTGTTGCAACACAGCTGTATTTCCACAGTTATTGCAGCACAAACTTTTATTGCATGTACTTTATTAAGGTTAATGCTTTAGAGTTCCCTGCTTATGGCACTACAGCTGGCAGTATGCACTTCATGCACTACAGGTGTAAATCCACATTCATTGCAGTACAATCTTTACTGTATATACCTAATCAGAGTTAATACTTTACTCTGTCTTGCTTGAAAATAGATAGCAAAATACTTTTGTACTCACCACACTCACAGTGCAACCTGGCCAAGCACCTGGCATACGCTTCAATTTTGTGAGCCCTCTCCTCTGCAGCTGTTGGGAGAGAAGCACGCCATTAGGCATACTAGTTTAGCAAACATTCAAAATTAGATATTGGTAAGACACAGGTAATGGTACTTACATACATGTGGGGCACTCCCAGCCCATAATTCGTGGACCCAAGTGCCCAAGAGAGTCCCTTTCCATCTTTTCAGGTCATCATGGTGGTGACAACACTGCTTACCTGTGTGGGAGATACCAGTTGCACTGGTGAGGTCCTTTGCCAGCCAGTCCTTGGCCTTTGCCTTGCAGTATGAGCCCTGGTAACCTCCCTGCATCAGCCAGCCCACATGGTTTTTAATAAGGAGTCAGACCATGACCCTGGACTCCTGAATGCCCCAGCACTGCATCCAAAAGTGCAAACCAACTCCATCTGCCATTGTATCCTTCAGAGATAGAACCCCAATGGATTATGTTGTATTCTTGCCTATTGGGCTTAATATAGCTTGTTTTCCTGTCCTTACACACCATTGGGCAATATTTAAAAATGTGGCATGTTGCTTAGCAGTGCGCAAGCCAGCAGAGCTCATCTGAGCAGTACTAAAACCCGTATGCTTAGCAGTGCTTAGCAGTGCACAAACCAGCTAAGCAGAGCCAAGCAGTGCATAAACAATTTCAGCCATTGTTGTGTTTATGTGGTACTTAGCAGAGCTTAACAGGTCTTAGCACAGCTTAGCTGAGTGCAGCAGGCAAGTATTTAAAAATAATTTGCATAATTTCTGTTTCAAACAAAAATTTTGCTATACCTTTACATATACCTCTGAGCTACCCATAGGCACTGGAACATGTTAAAGACTGGGGGTGGGGGTGAAAGGGGCACTTAGTGAACTAAAAATAGAAATATTTTTATAACTATTTGCTACCACAACATAGGTTCACTTGGAGGACATTTTAAGCTTAGTCAGTTCCCTTTTGGTACTTGAATTAACATTTTCTGATTGGTCTTGGCTATCCCCATAGCTGATAATTCTATATTAGCCCTAGTGAGAACAATTGTGATCATACCATAGATAATTTGAGGGGGCCATGTAATGGATGCAGCATTTAGGAACTGCCTCTATCCATTAGTGGCATGAGGGGAAATCCTGGAGTTCATTTTCTATTACCCATCCTTAGATGCAAGTTGCATTTGAATATGGATGGATGAGCTTTGCTTTATTTTTATGGATAGTCTGTTCCAGAACAGTGGTAGCCTCTGTGATATATAGCCATCTCTCCACAACATTCAGTTTAGATACCTGCACTGAGTATTTCTGATGCCATTTGACTTGCTGATGTTCAGTAGGTCCATCTGTATTATGTCGGAGGATGCTTTCTATGCCAGACATGTCACCTCTAAGCACTCTGTAGGATACTGAGTATAGTAATAAATCTTTGAGGTGGTTCATGCAAGACCTATTGTTTAGGACTTGTATCCTTTTAGTAAGGTATCTCTGAAGGTATTCCAATTGTTGCATGGGGCTGGACAGATACATGCCGAAGTGGGCATTATACAAAATGATTGACATAATAAGAGCTTTGTAAAGGGGAACAACAACATCTCTAGATCTAGTCACAATCAATTTGTTTATAAGCTGTGCTATATAGAAAGGCTTTCTTATGACTCTGGGCACAATGGCAAAAGTTAGGTCACTGTGCACACAAATTCCCAAATGCCAAACAATTGGATCAGTTCTCAGAGGGCATTGCCATGATTTTGACACCAGTTATTATTTGGGACAAACCTTCCTGCATGATGGTTAAGTCATTCGGGGATTCAATAACTTTTCCTAGCTTGCAGTCATGTCAAACTTAGCTGGCCAAAGCTCTTTGGTATTTTATTTTACTTTTGAGATGTATATGCCAAACTGAAAAAGTCCCAGCACCGAACCCTGGGGGACTCCATTGGTGACTGGTCTCTTCCCCTGTTTTGATCTCCTGCATCCTGTGAGCCATGTTGGCAATACAGCTGGTAATGTAAGTGTTTGCTCCTAGATTATTCATCTTTTTTACTACACCTGAGTAGGGGATTGTGTCAGAAGGCTTGGCCAGGTCAAGTTAATGTGGTGTGAACTGTTTTACCTTCATCCATTGCTTTGGTAACGAGAGTAATGCTTAAAATATGCCCATGATTTTGAGCCTTTCACACTTTCCTCTGGGCTGTTTTCAAACACATTTTTGGGGCCATGCATACATGTGCGCATTCCTTGATTCATCTTCCTGATTGTATTAAATTATATTCCTTGTATAACACAACATACTTGTTAGACTTAAGTTAGAGCGCATTTTAAATTTATTGTTTAAACATTTTTCCAGTAGGCAATGAAACAAAAATGCATTAACCAATAATGACAAAACTGCCCTATTCAGAACATTTCCATCATAAAGGTCTACTTCCACACACAACTGCATTTTAAATTTATGGTTTGAACATTTTTCCAGTAGGCAATGAAGCAAAATGCATGCACCTGATAACAGTCTACTTCCACACACAATTGCATTTTAAATTTATTGTTTGAACATTTTTCCAGTAGGCAATAAAGCAAAATACATGCACCAATAATGACAAAACTGCCCTATTCAGAACATTTCCATCATAAAGGTCTACTTCCACACACAACTGCATTTTAAATTTATGGTTTGAACATTTTTCCAGTAGGCAATGAAGCAAAATGCATGCACCTGATAACAGTCTACTTCCACACACAATTGCATTTTAAATTTATTGTTTGAACATTTTTCCAGTAGGCAATAAAGCAAAATACATGCACCAATAATGACAAAACTGCCCTATTCAGAACATTTCCTTGATAACAGTCTACCTCCACACACAATTGCATTTTAAAATGTATTGTTTGAACATTTTTCCAGTAGGCAATGAAGCAAAATGCATGCACCAATAATGACAAAACTGCCCAATTCAGAACATTTCCATGATAACTGTTTACTTCTACACACAATATATAAATGCAGAATCACAGTAGAGTGTAAGCCATTGGCATGTTGCACAGCTTCTTGAACTTATTTTAAATTGGGAGGGGGGCAAAAGGCCAAAAACCAGGGACACATTTTAAATATTGTGTGTATAATTTTGGAAATTTGCTTGCATAAAATGTTGTCACCACCATGCATTTCATTGCCAAGGCTTGGACCCAGAACCGTGTGCACTTCAGTCAGAGCAAAATACCACTAAGCTAAACCAGCAGTTCTTGAAAGACAAGAAGACAAACTTAAACGGCTATCATATCATTTAGTGAATTCAGTTCTCATTTCTCCCCATAGCTCTCAACCTCTTAGTACAAAAATACAAACAAAGCCAATAATGCGGGAATACAGCCCCAAAATAGGGACACATTTCAAATACTGATTTTATAACCTTTGAACATTGTTAGAATAAAAGGTTTTGTTTTACCATTCCTGCAAAACCAGAGGAACAGAACAACAATGTGAGGCATAAATTCACAAGTGATGGGGGCTAGGGACTTTAAGCTCTTTTTACCTGTACCCAAGATACAGGGTTTGAGCCTGAGCACCTCTAGCCACCAGATGTATCCTGCTGGGGGCATTTACACACACACACACACAGACACACACACAGACACACACACACACACACACACACACACACACACACACACACACACACACACACACACACACACACACACACACACACACGTCTCTGCAACAATATGCAGTGTACTCACTCTGATAGACAACAGACTCCATCCTCTGGTAGCGTTCAGCTCCTGTCCATTCCCACTCCACTCATTAAATCCTGGCAGTCTAGACTCGGCTTCTGAGAATAAATCCTTTCCATTTCAAATCTGTGTTCCCGCTCGCAATGTTTCTGCAGGCATCAGCCAAAATAATCTGGCTTGCAAAAAAACTGGAAATACATGCACTGATGTCATCACGGCAGTTGGAGGCGTGGAAAATGAAAGGGCAGAGGTATGGATGATCTGCAAAAGTGGGGGGGCTCCCCTCCCCCCACGGTCTATGGTTCCAGTGCCCATGGAGCTACCTTTAAGCAGTGCTGAGCACTGGGGCGCACCATGCAAACCTGCTCAGCTATGCTTAAACTTGACCTTCACATAATAATTAAATATATCCTATTCCTATTTTTAGATGTTTGGCAGGTGTCTTGGAACTGCTTATCACTGCTGCATCCCATGCCTCAACGCACAAACATGTTTTGTCAAAAAAAAAAAATTACATTACTGTAATACAATTGGACAGTGCAGGGAGTGTGTTACTCATCTGCTGACACAGTCAGCACCAGACTCCCTCCACTTATTCAATAACTGTGTCCCACGGCAACTCCCTCAGCAACGTGCCATGATTCATATGCATGGCGCACTGTTGAGGGGGAACAATGTACTTGGACATGGTATCATTCTGTGCAGGCACTACTCTATGCCTACATGGATTTTATTAAATCTAGGAGGGTATTTTAATTGTTTTGTTTTTTTTATTTATCTTGTACATGTTATATCTACGGCCATTATGATACATCAGTGTTTATACTGTTTTATAATACAAACTAAAACCTTTCTATATTATTATTTGTTGAAAATAAATTTAATAAAAACATTTCTAAAAACATAATGGGAGCATTTAAAACTGAGCAATAAATAATACTCTAAATATTAAAGAAGTACAGGAAAATAGGACTTATAAACAATTGTCTGATGATATAAAGAAAAATAACTGTGCCTGTTAGTATGTAGTATAACATTGTGTTGGTAAAGAAAATAAATGTATTAGCCATTTGGTTGGCAGGTATTTCTGGTGCTTAAATACAAATACGATAACTGAAGTACATATTGTTCTTAGCCATATCTAGGCATTCAGGATTACCTTATAGTTTAGAAAAAGTAATCCTAAATCCTAAATTTGAATCTCTCCTTTATCTGCTAGTTGCTGCCAAAGTGCCCAACTTATCACCTCTGCAATTTTATTTATTTATTTTTTTCAGTCTGTTTACTGAGGTATAGCACTAATCACAAGTTGACCAATTGCAGGCTTGGCCTTGGTTAAATGTAACATATAACACACAGTGAGGAGAACAACAACAAGCAATTCAAACTACATATAGTGTGTACAACAACAAACAATACAAAGCAAGAGCAACATCTCATTTAAGATAACAATAAAGCTGAAAAAGGACATTGAAATGAATGCAACAATTTACAGTACGTCCAAAAGAGTGCTGCTGATATAGGAGGGCTTGTTCTAATGCTGTTATGTACATATCATTATGTTTTACAGTGCTGACTCCCAGTAACAATGTTGCAGAGGATCAGTCGAGGGATGAATAGTTGGTTGATTTAAGTGATGTGCTCCATATTATGGCACTTGCATTTATGTTATTTGCAAATACAGTGCTTGACTGATGGTGAATCTCAGAGTAGTTGATTGTATCATTGAGATGTTGTGGAATTGACTAACATAGTTTAGGAACTTGCTCAAAGAAGCTACAGTTGGAGCTATATATTCTATATAGGTTGGCGTGGAGGTGATGAATCACATTGCAAGTGGACAGAGAGTGTCTTGTTCTAGTAATTTAAAAAAAGGTAACCAAGAACATACCTCTCAACATCTATAGATGTAAGAAATCTGGACAAAGCTAAATTAATGGGGAGGCAAAGGCCTCAAAATAGGGACATATTTTAATTATTGCTCTTAGAAACATAGAAAGTTGTTAGAACAACAGGTTTTGCATTAGCATATATTTCTGTAGGATATGAATTCTGAAACTCAGATATCTGTCATTATTTAGTGACTTCACTCCTCGATGATTTGTCAGGAAATTATACATTTTATCAGGGATAGACCAAAAATATGAGAAAAAAATGTGGATATTCTGCAGGAATATGGACAGTTTTGAGATATGGCCAAGAAAAAAATGCTTTACCTGAAACTCATAGCCAGTTGGCTTTTCAGAGTATTAGGTAGTGGCATTCTTGGTTTGGAGAGTTCATAGGTTCCTAGGTTTGTACTAAGGTAATGGCCCTGGAGCCTTTACAGGCCTAGCCCATAGGATTATCCTGACATCGTGGCACCCGACCTTAATTACCAGTGCCTCTGTTGAGTAGAGCCACTGGAGTGATCCCTGGGGTGAATTTTCTATTTCCCATCCACTCATCAAGCTTTCTCATAAAGAAGGCCAGTGAGGTGCTCTGTTTGACATGTACGGGAAGTCTATTCCATAGCATGGGCAGTCTCTGGGTTAAGAACCTGTCCCTCCAGCATATTCTGTTGATTGGAGCATGTGGTGTGGTGGGATTGAGATTTCTTTAGATGTAGCATTCTAACAGTGCTGGGTCACACATGGCTTTGTAAGTCAAGCAGAGATCACCTCTAAGTAGGTGATATGAGACAGATGCTTACTTCATCTCACAGTTGCTAAAGAAATAAATATCTGTACAAAATTCAGATTAAAAGCTTGCTTACTCACAACAGTCAGTAAAACTGTCTGGCTAAACTACAAACTTTGTTTAATATAATACTGAGTAAAACACAGCTCAATTTCAAAAGAATTTAGTAAAATTGCAGCTCACTTTAAAAAGAACTGAGTAAAAACACTGTAAAGTTGCATTCTTTAAGCCTGCATACTCACAGACCCTGAAAATCCTTGTATATTGGTATAGCCCCGCTCCGCTCACCCTCACTTTGTTCTGGCTCACTTCGCACCCCACCTTGCCCCCAAATTCCACCCACCCCCACTAGTGCTAAATTAAGCCCAATAAACCACTCCCCCTCCTACAATCTATTATAGATAACCCACACCTCCATACACCACCCCCATACACCACCCCTTCCTGCCAACAACCCTCTTAATTGTCCACCCACATTCCTTACCAAGTACCACTACTATCAAGATGAAACCAATATACTGCGGTCGTGGTGCTGCGGTAGCTTTGTCGCCTCACAGTTAGACGTTGCCCGTTCGATTCTCAGTTAGAGCGTCTTCTGTGTGGCGACATGCATGAATGGGCATTCCTTCATTGAAGGTTGTGCGTTAGGCCCAGCAAGCCAGCACGTAAAACTCTACTGCCAATCATTAGCAGACCGGAGTTCTGCTGTGGTGACCCCTAACTGGGAAAAGCCGAAAGACACAAACAGTTATATTGCCTGGGCTATATCTCCTTACCATCTATGAAAACCAGCCCTATCTTGGCTTTCACCACCCCATATCTCATACCATCTCTGCTCCCACCTTGAGTGAATCAGACCAACCCCTACCTCACTACAAACCTGTCTTCTCCACAACCACCAACTAACTAGATCACGGTCCATCTCCCCCAAAACTAGATATTATCATAAAATAATAAGTAAAGCACTGAAACTAATAATCACTGTACAATTTACTCTGATGATGGATGGAGACATCCACCCTAACCCTGGACCCACCCTTCCCACAAGCTCCCAGCCCACTACCAACTTCAACATATGGGCAACTTCAAGGCCCCCTAACTCTCTCCTGGCCTGTCACCTAAACATCAGGATTATTAACAACAAGGTCCATAATATTCATGTCCTTCTAGCCATCTACTCACCTGATGTGCTATGTCTTATGGAAACCTGGCTAAAACCAGGAACTAAAAATGATGAGGTTATCCCACCAGGGTACAACATACTTAGACTAGAAAAAAAACCACCAGGAAAGGTGGAAGAGTAGCAGTTCTGTTTAAAAACACAATAGATGTCACACTAGCCCCACAACAACCCCCCTTGTTCAATAATGCAGAAGCCCTAGTTAGCAAACTACAGCTTAACAAAAGTAAATATATATTCATTGCCTGCATTTATATCCCCTCCAGGCAACAATGCAAATACCCTAGAAAACTTCCTTCAATGGCTTTCCAACAAATACTGGCAAGAAACTATGGTGTTAGGAGATGTTAATATTGACTGGAATAATTGTTCCTCTGAATCTCCCACCACCCATATAAACCTTCGCAGCTATACCCAACTTGTATCCTCACCCACCCAAATAAACAAATCCAACTACAAAGGCAGTATCCTGGACTGGATTCTTATTAACAATCACCCAGACCTGTATAACACGGGTACCCTCCCAGAGGATATAAGTGACCACCTACTCACTTACATCATTAAGCATAAAGTAGATAACCACCACCAAGTTCTATATAAATCTATCAGAAACAACAAGAACTTTAACTCCACTGACTTTCAGAATGAACTCAGGGCATGCAATTGGGTCATACTTAAAGAACTTCCACTAGATGATGTTGTAGACTATTTTAATTATAAATTCCTCTCCATTCTAGATTCCCACGATCCTATCCGGACCCTCAGACCCAAAACTAAGACCGCCCCCTGGCTCTCTAAAGTAACCAAAACCAAAATCATAACAAGAAATAAAGCATGGGATGAATGGTTTACCTCCAAAGACCCACTTGACCATATTAAATTTCGACAACTAAGGAATGATACCAAGAAAGCCACATTGTTAGACAAAAAAACTTCTATCAACACCTTCGGCAAAAACACCAGAACAAACCTCAAAAATTTTGGGCAAGCATAAACAAACTGTTCCACCCTGGCCAAACCTCCACCCCACCCCCTCAACTTGCAACCTTAAAACTCCAGAGGAAACTGCTAACATTATTAACAATTTTTTTACCAAAACCATCCAATCACTAGCTAGCCAACTACCCCCACCAGCTCCTTTCAAAACTCCTCCACAACCACTACACCACTCCCTTTCACCTTCCAACCTGTATCTACATCAACCATCTGATCTGTAATTCACAAACTAGAGCCTGCTACTGGCAGCTGATCTCCTCCCATCAAAATATTTACAAAAAGGGGCAGATGCCATTGCATGCTCTGTCTAGATCATAATAAACCGCACTTTGACTGAAGCCACTATCCCCTCTCTCTGGAAGGTTTCCCATGTCATTCCCCTTCATAAAGGAGGTAATTCTTTAGACATCTCAAACTTCCGACCAATAGCCATACTATCACCACTGGCCAAAATTATGGAAAAGTGCATCCACAACCGATTAATGCACTATCTCACCCAAAATAAACTACTGGCCAACTTTCAGCATGGTTTTAGGCCACACCACAGCACCACATCAGCTCTCCTATCCTTCTCTAACTCTATCAACATCAACCGAAACAATAACAAACTTACCTCAGCTCTCTTCCTAGATCTCTCTAAGGCCTTTGATATGGTCAATCACCAACTGCATCTCCATACCCTGAAGGAACTGTCACTGAATAGTAGCTCTATTAAATGGCTCCAAGCTTACCTGCCTGATAGAAAACAAGCAGTTTGTATGGCAGAATACCCTATCCACATGTCTACCCATTACTCTAGGAGTCCCCCAAGTCTCCATACTAGGACCACTACTCTTCTCAGTCTTTATCAATGACCTACCCATCATCACTCCCAAGGCCACCTGCATCCAATACACGGATGACTACTTTAATATGTACCGCCTCCTCTTCAACTGAGCTTATGACCCTAACCCAGAATACTTTCAATGATGTAGAAAAATGGTTTGCAAACTGTCAGCTTCTATTAAACCCCAACAAAACTCAACTGCTCATCTTTTCCCCCACCTGCAAATCCTCCTCTCCATTCTTTACTATAAGTTCCAGCAATGGCACAATTATATCCCCAGATATTCACACGAAACTCCTGGATGTCACAGTCAATAACGCCCTAAGATATGAGATCCATGTCAATCAAACCATCAAACCTGTCAACAAAAAATGGGCTCCCTATACAGGATCAAACCCTTCCTCATTCCTTTTGCAAGAACCACTATCGCTTGGTCCCACCTACTATCTACCCTCCTCTTTGCCTCCCCCTCTTCACTAACCTGAACCAAGCCACTCTTACCAAACTTGCTAGTTGTTACAACCATATTGCTAAATTTGCTACAGGTGCTACCTCTAGGACCCACCATTGTGTCAACCTAACTCAACTAGGATGGCTGGAGTGGCCCAGTCTTCTCCGATACAAGCAACTTATAATAACCCACAAAATACTATATCAACCTGAGAAAACACCAGCACTGAATAAGATCACCAAACCATACAGCAACCTGGGGTCACTACTCTCTGCTGACAAACTGCTGGTACAAACAACTAAGAGCATACATGTGGCTGGGGACTCTCTATTTGCCAACTCAGTAGGTAAAACTTGGAATATGCTACTTGCCAACTTACTCACCAATCCTCCTAAACCCAGTTCAAAAAAAGCCTCAAACTACACTTTCGACAGCATTGGCAGTGTCCCTGCTTAAACCCCAACTAATCACCACCCGCTGTTCCTGCAAACTCTCCCTAAGCATTTCAATCATATACTCTAATAAGTGTAGGAATTCTTGAAGGGACTTAGCCCATAACTGCGTGTATTATTGTCTGAAATTGAAGCCACATGATTTTGATGTTGTCTACTATGTTTTATTTATGTTTGTAACCCTACTGAAAACTGGATATTATACTTATCTCTAAATGTTTCTATTGTTCCTAATGTAATTATACTCTGCTTTCTGGAATTTTTCTCCCCGGGCCTCCACTGAAAATTGACATATATCCAGTCGGACTTTCCCGATAAACAAATGTAAAATAAATAAATAAATAATAGTTGGAGTTTTATGCATCTGTCCATATAGGGCAAGTGTTTAAGGTCTAGGATTCTCTTTGTGAGGTACTTTTGTGGGCTCTCCAGTTGTTGCAGGTGTCTAGTGAGGTGATACAATAGCATATTTTATTGGCTAGTGTTTGTAACGTTTTTACATTTTTTATGAGGTTTAGACAAATAGAAGTAAACCATTTTCAAGTTGAGCAAGTTAAATGCCTTTAGCAATTATTGCCCTGGCTGAGAGACAAAAATATTTAGATAGTTTTTGGGCCCAGAATAGTAGGTAGTTGACTTCTGATCTGAGCTTTTTGATATGTTCTTTAAAGTTAAGTGTTGGGGAAATTCATATGTTTATGTACCCGTTGGACATCTTTATTTCAATAAGGTTGTTGTAGTTAGTTTGTTGAGTTTTGTTCATTCTTACAAATAGCATGGATTTGCATTTCTTTGGATTGAACAGCAGTTTCTTGGTGGTAAGCCATTTGTTGCATTCTAGTATGATAGTTTGGAGTTGAGTTTGGGTGTCATGGAGCACAAGGCTAGATCTGTAAATGACCAGGGCATCAGCATACAGCAGGTTACAGATGTGTAATGTCAAGTGGGAGTTTAATCAGGGCTGGCCTTTGGTCAACTGATGCCCTAGGCAAAAGAGCTCCACTGCACTCCCCCCCCCCCCCCAGCACTACCCAGTATCCCCATCCTGGTCTACCTACACCATCCAGGTTACTTTTTTCTTCCTTTGTCTCACAGTTTGTCTTACTCTTTAGTTTTCCTGTACTCATTCGACATATTTTAAAGAAACAATTTCTTTAATACAAAAAATAAACAAATAAATACTAGAAAAGCTCCCCTGCTAGAGCGGTGCCCTAGGAGGCCACCTAGTTAGCCTATGCCTAAAGCCGGCTATGAGTTTAATTATAAAAATTGATAAAGGTAGTGGGGCTAGAATGGATTCACATGAAACACCAGAGTGAGTGCTTGCAGAATGAGAGAGGGAAGTACCAATTTTTATTTCATAGAATCTGTTAATCATTTGGCTGTTTATTGGCTTTTGCCAATGTCTATAAGGTGGGTTAACATAATGGAATGGCTAACCATATCAATTTCTCATATTAAGTCAATGAAGCTAGGTCCATAGGTTCATATGGGGTTACTGGGCTATTAACCTAAAGGTCTTTAAAGCCTAGCTGTGTGTATCCAATATAATACTAGAAAAATCCAATATAAAGGATCTTGCCTAAACTAGAGATCTTAATTAGCAATGACTGTTCATATCTATGAGGGTCATAGGTAAAATCCCCAGCTGGAATTTACAGTTTCCCAATGTAGTCATCCAACCTACACTTAAACAGGGCCATTGAGGGACTTTGTTTGATGTGAACTGGTAGTCTATTCCAGAGGAGTGGCAATCTCTGAGAGACATATCTGTCTCTCCAGCAGGTCTTATGTATGTTGCAGGCCAGGTTAAGGTCCCTGGAGCAGGTGAGCCTTGTCCCATTTGACTTGCAAATGTACAGCATTTCCATTAGGTTTGGATCTGAGATTGCTCTGTAGGCCAGGCACAAGTCTCCTCTAAGAAGTCTGTATACTACTGAGTACAGTGACAATGACTTCAGTCTGTCAATGTATGACATGTGCTGGAGACCCTCAATTTGCTTGGTTAGAAATCTCTGAGATCTCTCAACTTGCTGCAGGTGCCTGGTAACATACATATCAAAGGAAGCATTATACTAAATTATCGGCCTGATGAGGGTTGAGTACTCTGGTGTTTTGACCCCTTTTGCTCTTGAGGCAATGCATTTGCTAATGAGGTGTGCAATATAGAATGTCTTCCTTACCCCAGTAGACACATAATGGTAAAAATGTAGGCTACGGTGAAGTTGAGTTCCCATGTTTCTCTCTCCTGAGTTGTTAGTTAGGGTATTATTATTCATATAATGACCTGGCCAAGGCATTTGACACAATACCCAACTTGGGCATTGTTGACAAACTCAACAGGTTAGGTACAAACCCGTATGTCACCTGGTGGATAGCCAGCTGGCTCACAGACAGGACCCAGGATGTTAGAATTGGGGAGGGAGTCCACCACTACAAAGAGGCCAGTCACAAGTGGAGTCCCACAGGGATCAGTCTTTGGACAGCTCCTTTTTGGCATTTACTTCTCAGAAGTCAAGACCCAATGTCAGTGGCCTTTGGATGACTAAATTTGCAGATGATTGCAAGTTAAGAGTTGTCATTGAATCTCACACTGACACAAATGTTCTCCAGGTGGGGCTGACACAGACAAACAACTAGTGTCAGAGTCATGGACTAAAACTAAATGCCAAGAAATTAACCCTGGTAACCATCATATTGACAACACACCCCTTAGAGTTGACCAAGTAGTCAGGGACTTAGGGACACACATAAATAGTAATTTAACCTTTGATCATCATGTGTCTACAGTGATGAGGAAATCATTCTATGTTGCACATGTTATAAATAAAGGTATGGCATCGAAGTCCAAGGAAGTAATTGCTCCACTCTATTTGACATTCATCAGACCAATCATTGAGTAGAATGCCCCCTTTGGTATGTACCTAATCAGGCATATCCAACAGCTGGAATGTCCCCAGATATTCCTCACTAAAAGAATACAGGCCATAAATAATATGTCCTATGCAGACCACATCAAGGCCCTATCCCTGTATTCTGTCTCCTACAGGCTTTTGAGGGGAGATCTCTGCCTGGCATACAGGCCAATGTCAGACCCCACAAAACAAACTGTACCAGAATTACCAGTTTTAAAGACTTAAATCTTGCCTGCGATATAAATAGGTCCTGCTGGAGAGATAGGTATGTATCCCAGAGACTACCCTGTCTATAGAACAGGCTCCCCATCCATGTAATGCAGAGTTCCTCCCTAATCTAATTCAAGTGCAACTTGGACAATTGGATGGGAAACCAGAAATACATCCCTGGTTTGGCACCTATTACTCTGATGCAAACAGGTAACCTGTGAATGGTTCATCTCCCAGGCCCATGCTTACACTTATCAAGGGTATCAGAACTTGTCAGACATTTGGGATGCATGGCTAGGCTTAAAAAGACCTAGCCTAGTAAACACCTATTACCTATATGATAGTCTGGGTTCCTATTATGTTATCAAAAGATAACATAATCGAATGATCAAAACTTCGAAATGGCAGCATTTCAAAGATTGCATTGTGGGATCACAGTACAGTGAGGATTGGAATATTTGCCCTTTCCTCACTGTAGTGCGATCTTGGAGTTGAAATATATATTTAGCTGGTGGTGTGGGGGCAATACAAGCTTCAAAATGTTGCCATTTCGAAGTTTTGATTGTTTGATTACATTATATTTTGATAATGTAATATGAACCTGATAGTCTGCAGGGATATCGTTTTTACCGAAGGGGATGGTAATGCATTTTTTAGCACTGATTTGAGTCCATGGCTTTGGCACCAATCATTGGTTTGTGTAAGTCCCTCTTGAAATATATTGACATTGTTTGGGGATTCAGTGATTGCACCTAATTTGTTGTCACCAGCCAGCTTAGTCACCCACAGCCCCTCTGTTTTGGCCTGAACGTCTGAGAAGTATATTCCAAATAATAGGGGGCCCAGCACTGACCCTGTGCAACCCCACTGGTGACAGGTCTGCTGGTTGAGGCAAAGTCCCCAACTTTGACTGATTATGATCTGTTGATGAGCCAGTTAGCAACCCATCTGGCAACATAAGGGTTGATATTCAACTGGGAGAGTTTATCAATGATGCCCAAATGTGGGATTGTGTTGAAGGCCTTGGCTAAGTCAAGGTAGGTTGTATGCACAGATTTGCCTTTGCTATGGCTCTGGTGATGTTTTCGAAGAAGTCCATCAAGTTCAGCTGAGATGACCTGCCTTAGACAAAACCAAACTGTGTTAGAGCAAGGGTTTGGAGATCACCTGTATCCTTATTTATAAGGTCCATGATGATTTGTTTCATGACCTTACATATAAGGCTGGTTAAGCTTATGGGTCTTTAGCTCCCAGGGTCTGTCACTGTTCCCCCTTTATGGAGGCAGATAATGGTTGCTGTTATACATTCAGTAGGGACAAAGCCAATACTCAAGCTGTGGTTGACGAGAGTACCTAATGGAGTACTAGCTCTTGGTTTAGACCATTTAAAACACAACCTGGGATGCCATCTGGTCCCATAGAGGCTGAGTTTCTGGCCTTGGAGAGAGCATTAATGACTTGCTCTTTGGAGATGCAAGGTGGGGGAGATGTAGAGGGAAAGCTTTGTGGAATGTCTCTAGGGGACAGAGGGGTGAAATTTTTGCCAAACCTGTCAGCTAATAGGTTAGCTATTTTCACATGATCAGTGTGTGTGATACCATCCACAGCTAGTTCAGCACACATCTGGGTCCTACCTTTTAGGTTACAGATATAGCCAAAGAATGCCTTATGGTTATCCTTAGCTATGGTTGCTAAATTATTTTTCAAATATGTCCTTACTATGATTTTACACATTGTCTTATTTGTTTGTTCAAGTAGAGGAGAGTGTTCTTCTAGTGTTGGGACCTCTCTTTTTTCATTTTTGGATAACAATTTCTTTCTCTTGTTGTATAACTTATTGATGCTAGATATCCACCAGGGAGGCTTGTTTTTTTTCTTGAGGATCTCATTTTGATCTTATCAGGTACAGCTGTGTCAATACATTTGTGTAAGTGTTTGTACAGGGCATTTGTGTATACCTTAGTATGGTTGTCAATGCCATCTGTGGGAACAGGAGCTTGGAAATTATTTATACTGTCCCTTAGGAGGGTATAGTTAGCTTTGGTGATTTTTTTTTAGCCTTTCACCAAAGAGGGATTCAGGTGTTATTGCTACTTCAAATATGACTGATTAGTGATCAGATTTAACCAACGAGGGTCCTATACTTGTGGTGATATAATGGTCACCCATGTTGGTGAGGACCAGGTGGAGAATATTTGAGCCCTTTGTGAGGTTGCATACTATTTGTTCCAGGGTATTAGTGTTAACACAGTCCAGGAACCTTTATGCGAGCATGTTGGTACTCATATAAGTTTCCCAGATGGCACTTGTTAGGTTGCTTCCGTCCATGTTGTTTAAGATTTTTATGTAAGGGTCCAGAGTGCTATCATGGTATTTCATCCTGACCAGACCAGAAGCCACGCTGCATGCTAATCATCAGATTATGTTGATGTAATCTGCTTCCTGAAATGTACATTGGCAATAGTTACTTGAATTCCTCCACTTACATTTCTTCATTCTGGAGAGAATTGTTGTCAGCGATGTATCAACTTTAGCATCATAAATGAGTAAATAGGATACATAATGCCACTGATATTGAATTTTAATGTATTATTCCACATATTGTCTTCTATATCTGCTAACAGCATGGTGCTCAGTCTTTTCTCAATTTCTCTATCTGAAGATCCACTGTATATCTCTCCTTACAGAAATTATATATGTGCTGAGCTTCTTAATTAAATTCAAAATGGAGTCCTGCACTATGCTGTTGACCTTTGCTGTCCTTTATTGTGTATCTGATTAGGCTTCGTATTTGCAAATATTATCAATACTGAATTGTAATATTCCCTGCATATCTTTTAGTGTGTTGAATATTTAATACTATTTCTATATCACAGACATCTATAATAAACTGTATGTCCCTTGGTACCCAATTAGTCCAATCAACTTTGTTATTATCAGTTTTGCCCCTATTCTGAATTCCAAAGTCATTCCCAGAATAAAAAGGAGGGTGTTCATTATAAGGTCTTTATCCCATATTCTGGTCTCTATCCAGAATTTCTAACCCTGTGGGTTTCTAACCTTGTTGTATTTACTATTTTTGCTTTCAACACAAATTATTATGATTTCTAATTACAACCATATAAGTCTTGGGAATAATCTTGTTTTCATGCATTACCCTGTGGTTGTAACTTATTAAGTCCCCCAAGTTTGTGGAGAAGAAATGGTTTTGCCTACTAATTACTAGATGAAATGTATCCCACTGGAAGTCAAATATTAACTCTTGATATTTGTCAGTATATGTTAATAAGTAGAAATGTGAATGGTAACTAAATAAGGCAAGTATTTTGGAGAAAATAAACATTTTTTATAATTTGGCCTTTCATAAGAAAGGATTATTTCAGTTGTTTACATCCACTTACCTTTTTCACTAGGAAGTTGCATAGTGGTTTTGCATTCAGCTCTATAATATCCTAAGTTTTATAAGTTAAATAAATTCCTAGGTAGTTACATTTGGTGACAGCCTTACATTCTTCATCTTTTCTGTTGCTAAGTGCTTTCTTTGTTCTGTAACCACAAAAATTGTTGTTGCATCTTTGTTTATGGTTAATCCTATTATATTTCTTATTTCTTCAAAAAGCGTAGAACCTGGGGAAAGCTATTGTCAAGATGACTGACATATCACACTGATGTCTGCGAAACATGTGGCTGTCGATATCTCACCACAGGTGGTTGTATTCCTCTGTTCAACTGGAACTGTTTAATATAAGTGATCATTACCTCAGTTGAAAATATAATAACAGGAATGGGGACAGCCTTGTATCATTCCCCATTTCAGCATAATAATATCAGAACCTGTCTCATTATAGTGACCACTTGTACTGTAGGTTTGTTACATAGTCGATGACATCTAGCAAATTCATTAAATTATTTAGAAAAATTCATATATTCCAGTGTAAGACAAATAAATTGCCACTGTACTGAGTCAAAGGCTTCATAAAGTGTACAAAACTTGCTGCATAATTTTCTTTCTTCTCTTGACCCCACTTTGCATTTTCAGCCTGGTTGAATGCTCCTGTAAACTTTTTGCTCTTGTGATGTCACTTAGGGTATGCTATTACTAATATGGTTTTCTAGGATTTTTGCATAGATTTTGAGGTATAATTATAAAACTGATATTGGTCTATAACTTGTTGGGAAAATCTTTCTTTTATTGGGTTTAGGAAACATGAGTACTATAGCTATAGGTGAATCTTTGGGAAAGACCCTTTTCGAGTCTTCTTTCTTGAAGTAGTTTTAAATATCAACATAATTCCTGCTTAAATCTGTTTATTTATTTTTATTTATGTATTTGCTAACCAGGATAGAATGTTGTTGTTGTGTTTTCGGCTTTCCCCGGTTAGGGGTCGCCACAGCGGAACTCCGGTCCGCTAATGATTGGCAGTAGATTTTTATGTGCCGAGTTGCCAGCTCTGACGCACAACCTTCAATGAAGGTATGCCCATTCACGCATGTCTCCACACAGAAGACGCTTTAGCTGAGAATTGAACAGGACAACATCTTACTGTGAGGCGACAACGCTACCGCAGCACCACCACCGCAAACCAGGATAGAATACTGATCCAAAATGGACAACTTTCAGGCTCAGTTCAGGAAAAACTAACATGTATTCAATGAAATAATGGCATTAATGTGACAAAGCGATACAACATGCTAAGAAAACATTGCAGCAGTGTTTTCACAGATAGTTATATACAGTATTATTTCAAACGAGAAATAGAAAAACAAAACCGGCCAAACTGCACTTCACCAATGGCAACCGGGATGACAGAATAGCAGATTTATTAAAATAGACACAACTTTACCAAAAGATATTAGCACTTTCGTCTTGGAATTAAGACTTCTTCAGATATATGCAATAGAACAAATACTCAGCTTAAAAAGACCAGTGAGGTCACATGATACAGAAAATACAATGTAGTAATAGGAAAGGAGAGGCAAAGCAATTTAAAGTGACAGGCATTAACTGCAAAAAAACTACACAGGATGCCTGCACAAACCATGAAAATAACACAAAATGGTGGCAAAACTAGAATAAAAATTCTTTCAATAATTCAAACAAATATACTGACCTGGAATGTCACTTGGTCTATAAAGTTACAATTTACATTTTACAACTTTGCAAGTAACCATATTACTATTAACCATAATAATTAAGTTTTGTTAACCTTGCTAACATCTTCCAAAAGATGCAGGATGTTTCAGTTACGTTCTTAATGCTGTAGAACAAAAACAGAATACAGTGTTAAAAGTATTACCACTTAAAATTATTGTAGCCATTGCTGAGTCCCTGCATATAATGACTGTTATTATGAATGCATTCGACGAGTCTTGGAGCATGCTGGATGTTTTACAAAATATCTAAAATAATATAAAATGAGTTCATGCATCTTTTATATAATACAAGCATCCTTTGTATTATTGTGCTTTACTATACTATACGTTAGAAAAGAAATAAAAAACACTCATGATACATTTTCCAGTCAGTCAAGGACTTGTGAGAAATGCAGATTAAAATAACTAACACACACAGTCTAGCCCCTCTCAAAAGCCACTGATTTTGTGGTGAGCTTTCTGTTGGGTCTATGTTGCCGTCATCCAATTAGGTAATGACTTTTCCTGCCCATGAGGCTTTGATACATTCATTCTCCTAGACTCCTGTTTTGGGAAATGCAAATTCCATGTTAGTAGCTTCTTCTTCATTATCCAGCACTACTGTCATCACTATCACCTTTGTTTTGATGTGGTATCTGTAGCAATATTAGAATGTCAGAAGGTAAATTACTGCATTTCCTTGCTGGTATAGTCTGCTTTTCTCTTTCTTGTATTGAGAGATTTTATGCGGGATTGTGTTACCATTCATTCCTTTTTCCTAGTATCCATGTTAGCCCTTGACTTCATGTACTATGGCCTACCACAGCAGAGTATAGCCTATTTTTATGCCTGTTTTAGAAGCACTTTACTTCTCTATGTCTTCTGAGGCTGAAAAGGTATTAATAATGTTGCCTTTTGTTATACAATGTAGTGCTGGAAATCTCAATGATATCATGAAATCACTCTGTTAAGTGCCTTTAATAAATCCATTGCTTTCCTTTTAAGATAGAGCTCATTGTACTATAATTCAGAGGGCCATGTAGATTGTCATATCAGCTGCTCAGCAGTCAGAAATGTACCTTTCAACTTTCAACATAATTTCATGCTTATAAACATAATTTAAACATCTGAAAATAAAACTGGCTTAGACATTAGTTGTTTTGTTTTGCTCTCTCGGTGGGTGGGATTTTTTTTATTTATTTTATTTTATCATTTTGTTGACTGGGATAGTTCCATTAGTCTAGTGGCCTCTTTTCATGGAAGTCCCCAAATGGTATTTGATACTACTAGGGGAAATTTGGCCAGGGCATTGGGGAATTTCCCTTACTCATTAGTGAGCATGGACACTGTTTGATGTCAGATTTCCTGCTTCCAGTCCAGGCACAGTGGCAGCTTGAAGATGTAGGAAAAAAGATGGTGAATGTGTGCAGTGTGAAGGAGGTGGTTGAAGAAGAGTTTCAGCATAAAGAAGAGAGGATTGAGATAATGTTTAGTGTGAAGAAAATCAAACCTTCATGAAAGGAAGTAGTGTAAGGAGAAAAGGGATGCAAAGGTGTAAAGTAGATGTCAGTGTTGGTCAGGAAGAAAAAGGTGCATGTGGAAAGTGATGTAAAGGCTGGCAAGCCTTCACAGGATTCAGAAGTTATATTTTAAGAAAGATTGTTTGAAGGAGAATGAGAGCCTGGATGTATTATTTAAATTATTTGATTAATCAACGTGAACTGGAGACTGAAAAAACTGTGTCATGGTGGGATATCATGAGTAAAAAGGTCTCACAGACAAACCAATCAGTAAAAAAAATAAATAAATAAAAAAAAATTTTCTAAGCTTGTTTCCTGCCTTTCCTGTAAGTCGTCTAGTCCAGATACAGATTTGCTGTATCCAGGACTGTTTGTAAGCTTCTGAGCCCCGAAGCCTTTCTGTGTTGGAGGGAAGCCTTCTAGTTTAATTTTGTTTCTATTTTGTTTCTTAGAACTAGTCAGTTTGTTAGTTTCAGCACTCAAATCTGTTTCTTTGAGCTCAGCACTTGTTCAGAACTCATTGTAAGCACTAAATAAGCTACAAATTACTACAGCACTCAACTTTCCTCACTTGTCTAGAGGAAAACAGTTTTTAGTAATTAATAAATAAGCACCTATCCAGGCATGCCTAAGGGTCAGCTCCCTGTGTTTTCTCCTGTCTACCTGATGAATCTGGGCATCTTGGGGCAATGTAGCAATTGCCTCATGTACACAGACAGCCCTCTCCTCCTACCACCCAACACTACAACCTGTGAGAGATGCACTTATATAGCCAAACTGGAAGCAAAGTTCTCTTCACCCAAGACTGGACTAGACAGTCAAGAGGAGAAGGTAAACACTTGCACCACACCACACTCATCACATAGTCCCTCAAAACCTACACCACCAAAACACACACATAGAAACACAAAACACACACACCTACATTTGAAGAGGCTCTCAATAAAAATCTACCCAAGCAACAGGGACCTCCAAAGCAGAAACGCAAGCAACCTCCACCCCCAACACAACCCAAATGACACATAGCCCACACACTCAGTGTGCCACTCAAACACAGCCCATAAGGCATAACAACGTACCCAACACTCTAGTCATAGGTGACTCTATAGTCAGGCACACTGATGTTCCACTCACCAGGCTAAACAAGGAGAAAGTTACTGTCAGCTGCCTGTCAGGTGCTAGGATCCGCCACATAATGCACGCACTCAGGTCACTCCACAACAAGTACAAATATGACTCTGTCATTGTCCATATTGGTGTGAATGACCTGAGACATACCTGCCTGGACTACATGAAAAGAGACATGGAAGAGCTGTCCGATCTTGTAGCCCAGGCAGGTATGACCCTAACCCTGAGCAGCATCCTGCCATCACCCAGAATGATACCACAGTATAAGGACAAAATGATTGACTTCAACAATTGGCTAAGTTTCTGGTGTCATTCTAAGGGGATCCAGTATCTCTCTGCCTGGGATGACATGATCGACAAACCATGATGCTTTGCCAGAGATGGCCTGCACCTGTCTCCCTTGGGATTCCGGATACTGGCTAAGGCTCTTGCCACCCCTCTAGTGTCTTTTTTAGGCAAGGTTCAAATGACAAATTTACCACCGTAACAGGTACAAGCAAGCAAAATCTGAGGGTAATGCTACTCAATGCTAGAAGTCTAAACCTCAAAATGCACTCACTTGAAGCACTCCTTAAAATGGAGAACATTGACATCTGTACAGTGATAGAGACCTGGTTCAAGTCTCCAGAGAGCACCACTGCATTAACAGGCTATAATTCATACCACACCTTTCGGCCACCTAACCTGGGCTAAAACACTAAAGGTGGAGGCGTGTCCATATTCATTAAGGATATCCACAACTCCAGGCTAGTTGCTCAGCATAATGGATCTGAGATTATCCAAGTCCAACTAACTCTGGGCAAGACCGCAATCCAAATTGTAGCTTGCTACAGATCCCCCACCATGCCCCAGGATTCCCACTCCTCATTTCTTGATACACTGGAAAATATTAGGGTACAACCTAACACCCTAATAATGGGCGATTTCAACTACCCCACCATTAACTGGGAAAACTACTCATGTACCAACTCTTGTGCTCAACGTTTTCTGGAATTCATAAATTCCAACGCCTTGTATCAACTTATCCACACACCCCCACCAGGGGCAGCAACATCCTAGACCTGGTCATTACCAACATGGGCAACCAGTGTTCCACACCAGAGGTCAATTCCTCATTGGTCAGATCCGACGACAAGTTAATCACCCTAGACATCCACATCCCACCCCCACTCCTTATTTGGGAAACCACCTTAAAAAATTCTCCAAGGCCAACTTCATGCTTCTTAAGACAGAAGTGGCAAATTTCACTACACCCATGCTGATGGACAATAGAGGTATGACTGCTGAATCCTACACAAATGCACTTTATAAGCACTTACACGAGTGCATGGATTGTGCAATCCCTAACAGAACCAAGATGTTATCCTCCCAAAAAAGGAAGCCAATCTGGAGGTCCCCTGCCATAAACAAACTTTACAACAGAAGAAAGAAACTGTTGCAAAAAAGAGTAATATCCCATGATTGGAGGAACTCCCTGGTCAGCCTCAGTAAGAAGCTGAGATCCCTCATAAAATCCTCCAAAACTAGTTACAAAAACAAAATCGCCACTGATTCTAAAGATAACCGCAAAGCATTCTATAGCTATGTCAAGAATCTCAATGGCAACACTCAGATCTCCTCTGAGTTACAGCACAATGGCACTAAATATACAGAACCAACTGAAATTGCCAATATCCTGGCAGATAGGTTCAGTGCTAACTTTACCCCCTTTTCATCCCCTAAAGGGCCCATCTCTATACCGGAAGAATGCAAAGTTCCTGTAATCATGGCTGCACAGGTAAAAAACACACTCTCCAAAGCCAAGAACACAGCATCCATGGGACCTGAGAACATCCCAGGCTGCGTTCTACATGAACTACAGAATGAACTGGCACCCCGCCTAAGTACCATGTTTAATCATAGCCTCACCTCAGGCTTTGTGCCCACTGAATGGCGCACAGCAACAGTTATCCCACTCCACAAAGAGGGAGCCACCACAGACCCCGGGAACAACCACCCCATTAGCCTGACGGATCTGGTCTGCAAGGTTATGGAATGTATCATCATGGAACTTATAAACAATGACACTGGTCATCTCAAAACTCTGGACCCAACCCAGTTCACATTTGTAAAAGGCAGATCATGTCTCCTAAACCTGATAGACTTCTTTGAAGTGGTCACCAAAGACGTAGATGAGGGTAAGGTGGTTCACACAGCCTATCTAGATCTCACCAAGGTTTCAACACCATCCCCCACTCTGGAATTATCGATAAACTCACTAAACTAGGTATAAATCCCTATGTCACAAGATGGGTTGCCAACTGGCTCACTGACAGAACCCACACTGTGAAAGTAGCAGACTCCAAATCCAACTTCAGACCAGTGACAAGTGGAGTACCACAGGGTTCAGTCCTGGGTCCTCTCCTGTCTGGTATCTAGTACAGGCTAACACAGAAGATTTTTGGCTAATGAAGTTCACAGATGACTGCAAACTAGGAGCCATAATCAAAACTCCTAACGATGTGGAAATCCTACAAAAGAGCCTCACTGAGACAGATTCCTGGTGTCAAAGCCATAGCCTCAAGCTCAATGCCAAAAAGTGCATTGTCATCCCTTTTGGTAAAAACTCTGTACACATGAACTACCACATAAGCGGTAGGCTACTTAACACCAAAAGTGTGATAAGAGGCCTTGGGACACAGGTGGACAGTAGTCTCTCCTTTGATAATCACATTGCCACAGTAGTCAGGAAATCCTTCTATGTGGCACACCTCATCTCAAAAGGTTTGTCATTCAGGAAAAAAAGAGGTCATTGTTCCCCTCTTCTCATCACTCATTAGACCCATTATAGAGTACAACGCCCCTTTTGGTATGTACCCCACAAGACATCTACAACAACTGGAAAGGCCACAGAAATACCTCACAAAGAGGATTACCAGTGTCAAACAGATGCCCTATGCAGACCGTCTCAAAAAACTCCAGCTTTACTCCATCACATATCGCCTACTCAGAGGCGATCTCTGCCTAACATACAAAGCTATGTCAAACCCAGAGCTGTTGGACATGTTCCACTTAAAGAAATCCCAATCCCTCTGATCTACATGCTCTATGGACATAAACCTTGTCACCACAATAAACAGAACATGCTGGAGGGAGAGATCCCTGTCCCAGAGACTTCCCATACTCTGGAACAAACTACCTATCTATATCAAACAAAGCTCCTCATTAGCACTCTTCAAGAAAAATCTTGATGATTGGATGGGAGATAGAAAAGTCACCCTGGGGATCACTTCTGTTGCTGTGCTTGACAGGGGCACAGGAAAATAATTTTCTTGGGTGGCGAAAGCCAGGGTACTGTTTGGCTAGGTTTATATAGGCCCTAGTTTATATAGGCCCTAGGGCCAATAGCCTAGTACCTACCTATGAACCTAAAAACTACAAGTAAAATCTAGCCAAGCTAGAGTTTCCACTGTGTGGTTCATTAAACCTCTTGTATTAGAGGCACATGAAAGACACTTTCATTAAGTGGTCATTTGCACATATCCCATGTGCCTCTAATGCAAGACGTTTAAAGAACCACACAGTGGAAACTGTAGCTTGGCTAGATTTTTTTGTAGTTTTTAATGGGGGGATATCATGGAAAGAATACAAAAAGAAGACGAAGTAGAGTAGATAAGAAGAGAAAAGAAAAATTCATACATGCAGACAGTGAAAGAAGGAGAGAGGAAAGAAGAAATGAAAACAGAATTAAGGAGAAAGAAATTTTAGTGAGAACAAGCAGCATAAAAGAGACAGAACTGAATAGGTATGATTTGGGATAATATAATATCACCACTGGGTATATCACCAAAGAGTTAAGAGCATTTATTCATATTAACAAAGACACTTTTGTGACATTTTTTTAGTCAGGACAGTATATGAAGATTTTTTTTGGAGAAGTATGACATAAAGAAAAACTGTAATCCAAGTAATTCATATGTTATTCATGTATGCAATAGAGAGATAAAAAAGAAAATGTATGTTCAGTTTGAACTGAAATGGAAAAAAAATATTAAAAGACTATTTAAAAACGTTTTGTAAAGATGTTGTGGGTGTTTAAAAACAATTACGATAACAGAGGTTTACGGACTGGTGGTTGAGAATGTGGTGTTGTATTAAAAATGGAAATGAAAAAAAAAAAAACATATTCCAAGCATGATAAATATAGAAGGAAACAGAGGTACTGTGAAATATTGGGGACAACTGAAAATGTTTACTTTGTGGCAAGAGTGATCATTTAATTAGCAATTGTGATAAAAGAAAGTGCTATATTTGTGATAAAGTTGGACATGAAGCTAAAAAATGTGAAATGAAATGTATGACATTTGAACAAATTGGGCATTTATGGATGGATTGTAAGGAAAATATAGAAGATAAGGAGAAAGGGGTGAAACGTATAGGAAGGAACAAGAGATAGAACAAGAAAAAAGTATAGAAGTAGATAAAAAAAAAGTGTGTTGGAGTAAAAGAAAATAAAAAAGGTAAAGGACAGAAGGGAAATTGAGTAATAAACAATAAAAGAAAAAAGCAGAGGATTTTAGCAATAAATTGAATAGTACAAAGAATATCAAAAGAAGGCTAAGTATGTTGGAATGGTGTGTAATTCCTGACATGGATAGTATTATACTTGAAGATAAAAGTATTTTACAGGAAAGGGAGAAATTACAAGTAGAAAAATTATAGGAAGGTGCTAGGCTTAAAAGGCCCTTGTGGTCGTTTGCCTAGTAGACACCTAAACACCTAATTATTTTGAATAGAGGAAAAGAAACATATTCAGGTATAGGAATATTATGTCAAAAATCAATAGAAATTTTAGATAATACCTTAGTAGTATTGGGTAGAGTAACAGTAGTAGATGTGAGGTGGAAAAAGCACATTTATAGAATAATTGCAATGTATGCATATATTATAAAAAAGTAAGAGAGGATATGTTCAAAAGAATTTTAGAGTGTATATGTGAGAGCATGGAGCATGGAGGGTTTTAGGTGAAATGGCAGTGGAGATTTTAACTAGATTCTTTAATGAAATCTTGGAAAGTGAGAGGATGCCTGAGGAATAGAGAAAAAGTGTTTTGGTACCAATTTTTTTAAGAATAAGGGTGATGTGCAGAGCTATAGTAACTACAGAGGGATTAAACTGATCAGTCACAGCATGAAGTTATGGGAAAGAGTAGTGGAAGCTAGGTTAAGAAGGGAGGTGATGATTAGTGATCAGCAGTATGGTTTCATGCCAGGAAAGAGCACTACAGATGCGATGTTTGCTTTGAGAGTGTTGATGGAGAAGCACAGAGAAGGTCAGAAGGAGTTGCATTGTGTCTGTGGATTTAGAGAAAGCATATGATAGGGTGCCTAGAGAGGAGTTGTGGTATTGTATGAGGAAGTCGGGAGTGTCAGAGAAGTATGTAAGAGTGGTACAGGATATGTACAAGGGTAGTGTGACAGTGGTGAGGTCTGACGTGGGAGTGATGGATGCATTTAAGGTGTAGGTGGGATTACATCAGGGATCAGCTCTGAGCCCTTTCTTATTTGCAATGGTGATGGACAGGGTGACAGACGAGATCAGACAGGAGTCCTCGTGGACTATGATGTTTGCAGATGACATTGTGATCTGTAGTGAGAGTAGGGAACAGGTGGAGGAGATCCTGGAGAGGTGGAGATATGCTCTAGAGAGAAGAGGAATGAAGGTCAGCAGGACTAAGACAGAATATATGTGTGCGAATGAGAGGGAGGATAGAGGAATGGTGAGGATGCAGGAAGTATAGGTGGTGAAGGTGGATGAGTTTAAGTACTTGGGATCAACAGTTCAGAGTAATGGTGAGTGTGGATGAGAGGTGAAGAAGAGAGTACAGGCAGGATAGAGTGCCTGGAGTGATTTGACGAGTACCAGTAAGAGTGAAAGGGAAGGTCTACAAGAGGGTAGTGAGACCAGCTATGTTATATGGGTTGGAGACAGTGGCATTGACAAAAAGGCAGGAGTCAGAGCTTGACGTGGCAGAGTTGAAGTTGTTAAGATTTGCACTGGGTGTGACAAGGATGGACAGGATTAGGAATAAGTATATTAGAGGGTCAGCCCAGGTTGGAAGGTTTGGAGACAAAGCCAGAGAGGCAAGATTACGTTGGTTTGGACATGTGCTGAGGAGGGATGCAGAGTATATTGGGAAAAAGATGCTAAGGATGAAGCTGCCAGATAACAGGAAAAGAGGAAGGCCTAAGATAAGGTTTATGGATGTGGTGAGAGAGGACATGCAGGTGGTTGGTGTGACAGAGCAAGATGCAGAGGACATAAAGAAATGGAAACAGTTGATCTGCTGTGGTGACCCCTAACGGGAGCAGCTGAAAGAAGAAGAAGGAGAAGAAGATATGTTTGAGCATGGAAATAATATTAGTGGGGTGTTTTAACTGTGACCTAAGAAGAAGAAAAAAAGAGGGGGGGGCTGATGTTAAGATAGTAGCAGAGATATTGAAAAGTATAACATTTATATATATATATATATATATATATATATATATATATATATATATATATATATATATATATATATAGGATAATATACAGTGGACTTGTAATTTAAGAGCAGAGATACATTATGTTATAATTTCCAAAAGTTTGAAAATGATACAAGAAGGAACAAAGGTTGCAGTTTTTTCAGGTCATTTGGCAATTTGAGTACAAATTCAAGAAAGGGAGGGGTATATAAAGATAGGTAACAGTATTCAAAGATTACATGAAAAGGATTTATATGAGGATGGTAAAGAAAGAGTTAAACAGTTATGGAAAGATTATGTAGGTATGGCATTGTTTTACAGAAACTGGATGTGCTGGTGGATAAGTTTTAAAGAAAAATATAAGAAATGTTTCTTGGAATGGAAAGTTTAAAAAAGACAAAAAGAGAAAAAAGTAAGTTTTGAAGTATGTAGAGAGATAGTAAGAAATAAAAAAAGAATTTTATGAAAGAGAAAGGAAAATATATGAAATGACTCAAGAAAAAAATTAAAAATAATGTTTAAGCATAGATATTTTTCAAGGGAAAAGATAAGAGGTTGCACCTTATTTAAATAAAATAGTAAAACAGAATAAAAGAGATAAGAAATGAGAAAGGAAAAAATGCAAAAGCACAATAGATAGTGGTTGTTATAAAATAATACATACAAAAGATATTTAAAAGGATAAGACAGAAGAAAAACAAAAGTGGAAAGTTAAATAAAAATAACTAAAGAAAATAATGAAGTGTTAGGTAAAAATAATTTTGGAAAGAATGAATAATTTGTTAGAGACAGTAAATGAGGAATCAGTGACAAGATTAGATGGGATTGAATATTATATGTATAAAGATATGCTAGATTGACAGAATACTTTGTGGAGGTATTAAATGAATGGACAGAAAAAAGGTGTTAGAGACAAATAAATATATGTGAGAGTTATGAAATATATATGGAAGAAAGGGTAAAAGGAGGATATAAGAAACCAGAGACTTGTTGCGGCTTTCAGCTTTTCCTGGTTAGGGGTCGCCACAGTGGAACTCTGGTCCGCTAATGATTGGCAGTAGATTTTTACGTGCCGAGTTGCCAGCCCTGACGCACAACCTTCAACGAAGTTACGCCCATTCACGCATGTCTCCACACAGAAGACACTCTAGCTGAGAATCAAACTGGACAACGTCTTACTGTGAGGCAACAACTCTACCGCAGCACCACCATCGCAGATATTAAGAAACCAGAGACTGATAGTGTTAAATAATGCAGTTTATAAGATATTTATAAAAATAATAGAGAAGAGGGTAGAAAATAAAGTAATTAAAATATGTAAAGAAACAATATTTGTGAAAATGTGGAAGGAAGTCAACAACTTCTGATCACAATGAGAGAACTTGTAGCTGATATAATAAATAGGAAGTCAGAAGTTAAAATTATGGTAGGCAACTTAAGTAAAGCATTTGACAAGATACAACATTAAACTTTATGGGACATATTGAAAGATTATAACATAAGCAAAAAAGTAATAAAAATATTTGTTTTGGTGTTTGAAAATAATAAACCCCAGGATTCATTAAACTAAAGTTTCCATGCAGAAACAGTGTAGCTGCTCCTGCATGGAATATGGCTGCTGAGCGATTCAGCAAACAGATGATCTGACGTGCACGAGCCTGCCGACAGTGTTCCTGCATGGAAAGCCATGCAGAATGCTAATTACCTCATTTGCTGGTGAAAACCATGCAAATTAGGTGAATTAGCAATTCAGGAAGCAGGCAGGTATCCATGCAGGAACAGTGCTAGTCGCAGAAATGTGTTTAGTTACTAACCGAACATATTTCAGTAAATAGCAAAACGGAGGCATGAAAGCTCAAATAAAGCATGTATTATAAACTTTTAGGCATGCCAATGGCCAAATATATGGCTATTGGCATGGAAAAGTGTTTAATTTAATAAAAAATCAAAGCTTTTTTTGGCCAATCTTGGCCGTTTAAGCATGGGGCAGCGGCTCGCAAACAGGATTGTGTCGAAAATAAAAAAAAATGTAAAAACTCAATTTTAGGGGAAATCTGCATTTTGCCATTATAGTCAATGGCATGCAGAATTAAAACATTACCAGGGAACAGTGGTTGTCAAGGGGAAAGGCTCCATGTCAGAGTAGTAACTATGGACTAAGACAGTGGAGTATGCAAATGAGGGGAAATTTACTGAATCGCAAAATATTCTAAGTCCACATACTGCACCTAACTGTGTAGGTGCTAAAACAGGATGGTGTAGGCAGGAGGAGCAGCTAACATGAAAAGGGGGTGTGTCATGCTTGCTGTAAGCACACTGGAGCTCTGTTACCCGAGTTTGCGCTTAGCTAAGTACAGCTAAGCAAGGGGGTGTGTCTGAGCTGTAATGTCTTACACCATGAAATGAAGTACAGCAAGGGCCATTTCTGCTAAAATGTGCTTACCTTAGCTAAGCGGGTGAGCGAGGAGTGCACTGGGACTTAAACAAAAAAAATGGAAATAGCAGCACTGTTTACATTTAGGAAGCGGGTTTGCATGCCACACCTTGGGGTTTAAAAGGGGAGGAGATGGGAAGGAGGAAAAGAAAAAAAAAGGGAAATTGCAAAATACAGTCACTCAAATACAAGTAAAATAACTGGCAGGTGGAATGTCTCACAGTCAGCCAATCACACAGGCAGCATCTGCAGCACACCACTACAAACTATGCAAACACCTTCCAGTCTGTTTTTTCCCACAAACTCTGCACCATAGGTGTACACATACGGGGAATTTTAACTGACAAAACTAGCAAAAAATGTTAGGGGCTGCTGTCGCTTTGATCTATCAGTATGTGCAAGAGGCCGAGGGAGCTGAGGAGGATAATGCTGACAACAGACTCAGACTGAGGAGGAGAAGAGTGATCAGACCCAGGGTAACCTACCAGGGTCTACATGATCTGGAGATAGTAGAGTGCTACAGGGTGGACAGGGACATACTTCAGCAACTTGTTGAGCTGTGCCAGCCTCACCTCAGACCCAGAACCAAGAGAGGGGAACTCATTCCAGTGGATACCAAGGTATATGTAGCCTTAAGAATACTAGCTACAGGTACTTTCCAAAGGCCAACTGGGGATATCATGGGGGTCTCACAGGCATCTGCGTCCAGGATACTCTACCAGTTCCTGGATGCCACGTGACCAAATGCCGCTGAGCACATTTACATCCCCAGCACCCATGAGGAAAGGACCATCAATATGTGTCTCTTCTATCACTTAGCAGAATACCTGGAGGTATTGGGTGCCATAGACTACACACACATGCAAATCAAAGCATCACCCAGTGACCAGGGTAGGGTCTACATAAACTGCAAGGGATTCCACTCCATTAACTGCCAGGATGCGTGCGATGTCCAGGGAATTATCATGAATGTGTGTGCTGTCAGCCCTGGAAGCTATCACGACTCCTACAGCTGTCATTCGTAACAGCTGTACCAGGCATTTGCCAGTGGGGACATCCCATATGGCCATCTGGTGGGGGATGCTGGCTATGCACTGGAGCTGTGGCTGATGACACCCATCAGAAATGCACACACACCCACACAAGAATGCCATAATGAGGCCCAAGCACAAACCAGGATTATTATAGAGCGTGTGTTTGGGATCCTCATGTCATGGTTCTGCTACCTTGACATATCTGGTGGAGCCTTGCAGTACTCTCCTACATGTGCACAAATGTTCATAGTATGTGCCATTCTACACATTATGATCCTGTGGAAACAGCTGCAGCAGGAACAAAACGGGGAAGGGCCAGACAACCCCCCACCATTGCCAATGTCTCCACAGACACAGAGGGACTCAGAGAAGGAACATCTTGAGCCTGCCCCTGTAGGCAGATGGAGGCATGCCCAGTATGCCCTGTCCTTGGCAAAGAGACAGCACATAGCACATACACTGACACTGTAGGTTCCGAGGGACTGATCTCTCTCTCTGACTCACACACACAGTAAAATGGATGATAAACATCACACCACCTATACCTTATCTTGTATAGGCAGTGCACTGCGTGCATCTGACATAGTCAGCTCTCAAGCACCATCCTCACAACTGCCTCAGGTGCAAGGTAAGTTAGTCTTCTTAACAATAAATGAATGGAGTAGAATGTTCTGATAGTATATCTATGGTATTGATGCAAGCATGCAAGGGAATGGGTTGGTTTATTGGGATAGCAGCAGACAACTGGCAACTATGTGGGACAGCAGGAAGTGTATGCCCAGTACTGGCTTACCCACACTATGCAGTACTACCCTAGTTGACAAATACCACTACAGTATGTGGTGAGCCAAATAACTGGTGGGGTCATAGGTCACATGCATGGATGTCAAAGTGGGGGTCTCATACTCACCCCCAGCCTCACCCAGCAGATCAGCTGTAGAAAACCATACAGAAATGTCTGGAAAAGGCCTGCACATGGTGACATCCATGAAAGTCCCACCTACAGACTTACACAGTGATATCACAGCAGGTCTGGCAGTGGCAGTATGGCTCTGAAAGGTAAGAAGTATGAAACTAAAAATGTTTATGCCAGAACAATTTGACCTGTGGTTGATACTGTTATGCCTGTAGTCTCAAAGATATAGCACACCACTATTCTAAATGGGATAAAATGTTAAGCAAATATCAGCACAGTCTCTGTAAATGTGTATTGTGTAGAGATGTATCACCCTCCACACCCATAGTCCCACAGAAATGCAGTAACATGTCCCTAGCCTTAAGCAGCATCCAGCTGTCAACTAGAGTGATGGTTCAACATGAACAGAAAGCAATTGTCAATAACACCCAGTCAACTTACTGGTGCCATCCCAGGGGTGTCCACTGCCAGCAGCCTGGGAACATATGATCATGAGAATGCACTGACTTGTTACAGATGGCCTGCATCTGTCACACCTGGCCTACAGGCCTCTGGCAAATGCCCATGCCTCACCCACAGTGCCCTGTTAGGGAGTGTCATGGGGTCCATAAAACCAACATAACACTGTCTACAAAATGCAAGGAAAGACCATGCAGCTAACTTCTAGGAGAAAACCTGCCAGCCTCAGAGAACCAGAAATCTGGACAAAGCCATGAATAATAGGGTGATATAGGTCCAAAAAGAAGGACACATTTAAAATACTGCTCTAATAATGTTAGAAAGTTGATGGAATGATGGTATTAACATGGAATGTCTGAAGGGTATGAAGTCTGAAATTGCAATGTCAACTGTCAGTGATATCTGATTTCAACCCTGACTGACTTGCACACTTTTCCTTGAAAACCATACTTGTTTGGGTAACCAACCAGACATATGAGTCATGAATGTGGACATTCTGTGATACTCTGTACAGAAGACAGGCAGGGCTAGGAGTCTAAACATGGGAATGCACTCATTGCAGGCAGTCCTAATCCTGGAAGATGGTGACATGTCTGTGCCCATAGAACCCTGGCCCACAGCCATGGAGAGTAACTCACCTATCCTTGATCACTCATGCTATGCAACATCCTGACCCCAAAATGTGACCAGCCAAGCAAAATGAGGTGGGCCATACATATATGTCAGACACACACACACCTCCAGGCTGGTCAAACAGTCTGACACACACAAGACCCTCCAAGTGCAGTCAACCTTTGAGAAGACCCCTATGCAAAGTACTGCTAGCTATAAGCCAACATATCTGACCTAGAATACCCCCCACATATCTTATCCCCTACAAATCTATCTGAAGTCTGTCTGTCACCCTGATCCTGTTTGACTTATATTACCCAACCGTGGACTGGAAATCAGACCATGCCAGAACAGAAATGCACAGAGATTCCACCATTGCAATGTATCACCAAGGTGCTGGACCATTTCCACAGCTCCAGTAGTCAATTGGTTGTAGGCACACCTCTCAACAGGTTGGATCGTGTAATAATGCATAGCATTTGGCCAATAATATTGGTGTGTGCATCATCCATCCTGCATTCCTCTAGTAAATCACTGTGATGATCTGAGGTGGTATGTCACGAATTACTGAAATGATACATGACAGTGTCAAATGCTATATATGTCAGACATCTGCTAAAACAAACCCTGTAACCCTAGCAGCCCATACATTACTGACAGAAATAGTCACAATCACTGTATGACCCATTGTCTCCCTATTTTGATAGGCTTTCTCCAGATATCCTGTACCAACAGGTTGAGAGGTATGGCTGTAGCACAAAACAAACTGGACTAGAGTACAACAACCCATGGAATGGAGTCCCACGTTTACTATAGAAGGTCACACTGGGCATGCTCATACACTTAGAGAATTGTCAGTAGGATCTAGGCATTAACAGGCCTTTCCCACCCACTGCACTTCCCACTGCCCTACTTTAGCAGTCCTGAATATGTCTGTTACCATAAAAGTCCCTTTCGTCAAACATCAGCTTTATAAGCTCTGTGGCATGTGCGATAACTGTGTAACACTATAGTACAAATAACTACTTAGGTAGGAGTTCTAACCTCAGTTCTGACAAATGTAAAAGTGTGCGTGCTTATAAGTTAAAGATTTTGGGTCAGTTCAAACCCAGTACACTTCCCTTTGCCCTACTTTAGCAGTCCTGCAGATATCAGTCACCTTAGAAGTCCCTTTCATCAGACCTGAGCCCTATAAGTTCTGTGGTACATGGATGAATACATAACACTATAATACAAATAACTAGTTAGGTAGGAGTTCTAATCTCTGTCCTGACAATTGTAAAAGTTTGTGTGTGTGTGTTTGTAAGTTAAAGCTTTTGGGTCAATTCAAACCCAGTACACTTCCCATTGCCCTACTTTAGCAATCCTGCAGATATCAGTCACCTTAGACGTCCCCTTTGTCAGACCTCAGCCCTATAAGCTATGTGGCTCATGTGATAACTGTGTAACACTATAGTACAAATAACTAGTAAGGTAGGAGTTCTAATCTCAGTCATAGCAAATGGAAAAGTGTGTGTGTGTGTGTGTGTGTGTGTGTGTGTGTGTGTGTGTGTGCGTGTGTGTGTGCGTGTGTTAATAAGTTAAAGCTTTTGGGTCCATTAAAACCCAGTACACTCCCCATTGCCCTACTTTAGCAGTCCTGCAGATAACAGTCACCTTAGAAGTACCTTTCGTCAGGCCTCAGCCCTATAAGCTCTATACCGCATGTGATAACTGTTTAACATTACAGTACAAATAACTAGTTAAGTAAGAGTTCTAATCCTAGTTATGGCAAATGTGTGTGTGTTTGTGTATATGTGTATTTAAAGTATTTTGTGGCCTCTCTCACCCAGTACAACACTCATTGACATACGTTACAAGGGCTGGTGATGTTCCTCACCTTAGAAGTACCTTTGGACAACCTTCACCCTATACGCTCTGAGATGCGTGTGATAAATGCGTAACACTGTAGTAGCAATTCATAGATAGGTAGGGGTTCTAATCTCAGTCTTGGCAAGTGTGTGTGTGTCTGTGTGTGTGTGTGTGTGTGTGTGTGTGTGTGTGTGTGTGTGTGTGTGTGTGTGTGTGTGTGTGTGTGTAAGAACAGTATCCTGTCTGCGGGGGGTTGTTTTTGTGTGAGAACCATATCCATTGGGGGTGGGTTTTGCTACTTTTTGCTGTTGCCTACCTAGTACATGTCCCAGTGTCCACATTACAAGACCGATAGTTGTCATCCACTATAGAGGGACTTTTAGACACTCTGCAGCACTATACGCATTGTGCCATGTGCAATAACTATGTGACAGTATGGAAGAGATAACAAGATAGGCAGCCCATCTAATCCTTGGCTATCACTCCCCACTCAGGAATCATACACAAACACACTCAGGTAGGTAGCAGCCTCTACATCAGTACGTGGCCTGCAAACTGGCTCACAGCTAGAACCCTCAGTTTGAAAGCAGCGGACTCCATGTCAGACTGCTGAACTGTCAGAGTTGAGTCCCCCAGCCCAATATGAAGGCACACTGGCTGACAATGTTTGCAGATGACTACAAGGTGGGTGCTATTATTACCCCCCCATTTGAGGTTGACATCCTCCACAAAGGCCTCTCTGAGACCTATGACTGTTGTCAGAACCCTAGGCATAAGCTCAATGCCAGATGATTTCCTGCCATCCCCTTTGGGTACGACATGGTTCCCATAAAGTAATACATTGATGGTAGTCCACTAAACACTGATGTTGGTATAAGGGAACTGAGAGCACAGGTTGACAGTGAGCTCTCTGTTCACCACCACAGTGCCACTGTCTTCTGAAAGTCCTTCCATGTGTCACTTCTCCTGACTAAGGGTGTTGAATCTGGGAAGAAAAAGGACATTGCTTTCCTGTACTCTCCCCTCAGTAGGCCAATCAATGTATACTATGGCCCATTTGCCATGTACCCCACTGGACACCTGCAACAACAGGAGAGGCTGCAAATGTGCCTCACAAAGAGTATCTTAGGTACTACACACCTGCCCCATATGGACAGACTCCAACAACTCCAATGAATCTCTGTCTCATATTGGCTACTAAGGTGCAATCTCTGCCTGACATACACAGCCGTGTCTGACCCAACTCTGTCAGGAATGCTACATCCAAAGAAACCAATCTGTCCACAAAACATGCCCCAGATACCTCATCCCCATCCTCACAATCAACAGGACATGCTGGAGGGACAGGTTCACAACCCAGAGACTGACCATGCTATGGAATAGACATCACATACATGTCAAACAGAGCACATCACTGGCTCTCTTTAAGATAAATGAGGAGGAGTAGATGGGGAATAGAATACCCACCATGGGGATCACTCCAGTGACTATACTCAGTAGACACACTGGGGAGTATCCTCAGGTGGCATGATACCAGGGTATTCCCATGGGTAAAGCCTCCATGGCCATTTGCCTAGTACACATCTCTGATGCTTTGTACCTATGGATCTCAGTACTGTCAAATGTGTGTGTGTGTATTAGTGTGTATAAAAGTGTTTGTGAGTGTGTAAACATCTGGTGAAAGTAGTTGGAGGCCCATCTCACCCAGTACAACTACCATTGCCATACCTTACAAGTGCTGTTGATCTTATACACTATATAGGTACCTTGGGACACACTTCAACCTTAAAGCTCTGAGGTGTGTGAGGTTACTGCATAACACCATAATACCAATAACTACATAGTTAGGGGTTCTAATATGAGTCCTGGCAAGTGTATGTGTGCATGTGTGTGTGTGTGTGTGTGTGTGTGTGTGTGTGTGTGTGTGTGTGTGTGTGTGTGTGTGTGTGTGTGTGTGTGTGTGTGTGTGTGTAAGTGTGTGCGTGTGTGTGTGTGTGCGTGTGTGTGTGTGTGTGTGTGTGTGTGTGTGTGTGTGTGTGTGTGTGTGTGTGTGTGTGTAAGTGTGTATATGTGTAGGTTACAGTATTTTGTGGCCTCTCTCACCCAGTACATCACCCATTGTCATAATTTGCAAGGCCTGGTGATGTCTTTCACCTTAGAAGTACCCTTGGACAAATTTCAGCACCATAACCTTCATGGCGCTTGTGATAAATGAGTAGCAATAAATAAATAGGTAGGGGTTCTAATCTCAATCCTGGCAAATGTGTGTGTGAGATAAGAGTATCTTGTGTGTGTGTGTGTGTGTGTGTGTGTGTGTGTGTGTGTGTGTGTGTGTGTGTGTGTGTGTGTGTTTTCGTGAGAACGACATCCATTGGATGGACAGGGTTTCATATTTTATGCCATGGCACTCACAGTACACATTACTAGGTCTATTGTATGAGGTCTGCTGTTCACATCAATCGTAGTGATATCTGTAGACACTCTTCAGCCCTATAAGCCCCGTGCAACCGTATGGAACAGTATGGTACAAATAACAAGATAGGTTGGACTGCTAATATCAGTACTGGCAAGTGTGTATGTGTCTGCATTGGTGTGTATAGCAGTGGTTGTGAGTGCGTAGACTTGTATGTGACACTATTATGAGTACTCTCACACCCAGTACACCCACCATTGCCATACCTCACAAGGCCATGTGGTGTGATTCACCTTTCAGGTACCTTGTAACACTCATCACACTAGTAGTCTTGTGCCACCTGCGATAACCGCATAATAGTGTGATGCCACTACTTGATGGGTAGGGGTTCCAAACACAATGCTGGCAACTGTGATCCTGTGCGTGCATATGTGTGTGTGTGTGTGTGTGTGTGTGTGTGTGTGTGTGTGTGTGTGTGTGTGTGTGTGTGTGTATGTGTGAAAACAGTATTTTCTGTGTGTTTGGTGGACACAATACCCCCTGGGGTTGTGGGCATTAGCAATCTAAGGTGCATTCCACACACTACACTTACCATTGTCTACTCTACAAGAGCTGATGTCAACCACCATAAACTTATCTACAACCCCTCAGCCCTATAAGCTATGAGGAACATGCAATAACTGCTACACAGACCGGAGAAATGTGTGTAGATACAGCTGTACCTTGGTTATGACATGGCTGATTTGTTACAATACTGCCATACCCTTCATTGGTGATGTCTGCAGGGCCACATCCTGCTGACACACAGACATCTGGAACACAAACAGAATTCACATATCATTACTAACACCAATAATGCATCATGGCTAAAAAGTTACACACACTCTGATGTGTACACATTACAAATGCCAGATGACAGCACCTTACACAGCATTAATTAGCTACACTGTACTAAAGTCACCCTGTGCATCAGACTCATATTAGCATGTTGCTGCATCGATGGTATGGATAGCAGGGATGTGGCACAGATATCATCATATGCACAGGGTGTTGTGTGGGTCTGCCAGAAGCCTGGGCTGGGCCACACGGTTGACATATTGTGTGTGTGTGTTTGAGGGGTGTTCATTAAAAGGGCTGTGCAGGGGTGGTGTGTGTGTGTGTGTGTGTGTGTGTGTGTGTGGAGGTGACTTGTTTGATGGTGATGTGAGTGTGTTTGCATGCACACAGTCATGGCATGTGGCCACCATACACAGGAGTATTGTGGACAGCTGTGGGCCATACATGGCAGGGTGTACAGTTCCCCATCTCATACCATGAACATGGGAGCGGGTCCTGTGAGGGGTCTCACCAGCACCACCAGGGCCAAGTCCAGATGCAGTACTACTCTCTGATGGTGACTGCTGTCTGCTGGATCTGTGTCCCTGTTGGGAATGGCCAGGACCAAATGCCCATGGCCTGCTGCATTATGGCATGGACAGCTCACCCCCTTCAGTAGTGCTAGTGGTACTGTAACTGCGGGATCTTGATGGTGCATGGCCATGTAGACTCTCAGCTGATCGTGGTGCTGACCTACATTGACGTGGCAATTGGCCATCCCCTGCCAAATGCTCAAGCACAGATATTCCATGGTCAAGGAGTGCCAAGGTCTCCCCCCACCATCTATTCATGATCGCATTACACTCACAGATGGCCACAGTGAGTTCATGAATATCACCATGGACACCAGAGATGTGTTCATCCACGACCCTACATATATGTCTGGTGTTACATTCAGAACGTACCTGTGACACAATGATGGCCCTAAACATGCATCTGGTAACTGCTGCTGTGGCACTTGCAACAGGGGCATGATGGGCTGCAGTCCTCCTCCGAGCACCCCTGCCCATCTGCCTGTGTGTGACCTTGCCAGCACTCTGGCCATGGCTAGTGCCTGCACCCTCACTTGCCATAGTCACCACACTAGCCTGTTCCATGCCACCACCTGCCAGCTGTGGATTATCTGTGGCCACTGGTGATGAGGTATGTGTGGGCACTGTGACTGTGTGCAGGGATGGGGTTGACAACAGTGGGATGCCAAACGATGGCACAGATTTAGCCCCTGACAACGCACCTGTGCTTCAATAGGAACATCATCATGGTCAGAGTCTGCAGAGACACTAACATCAGAATCAGTGCTGGAGGGACCATGGCCACCATGTCCACCTGTGAGGAATAGACAAAGTATGTAAATTACTACCTGTACTATATGGTTTGCTGGCACATGCACGCACACACACACACACACACACACACACACACACACACACACGCACACACGCACACACGCACACACGCACACACGCACAGACGCATGCACACACAGACACACACAGACACATGCACATGCAGGTGAGGTGCCTCAAGGGCATTACACAGACCTCACATTAGCCAACTGGTGACATTCATGACACACATTCAAACAATAACATACACACTCTGGACAGACTCTCAGCATCATGCAGTGCAGCCCTTTCCATGTACTGTTACTACTAATATACACCTCTGGGATATGTGAGTGTTGTTAGTAGGCAATGGGCCTTCCCCTAGCACACACTGAACCCATGTAAACAGTGTTACTGTTCACCTGTATAGCACTGTGGCAACTCCTACAGAACATACCTCCCGACTGTACAGAGCTTTGCTGAATGTCTAGATATGTGGCTCATATGTTTGGTCTGTTCCTCGTAACTCCTATGTTTCTCTGATACATTACTGGGATGACCTGTGGATTGGTGCCACTAATTAATGTCATAATTTGAGGTGCAGACTGCATAACCTGCAGTACATGTATGTCAAAATAAAACTGGTTACTCAAATGACTTCCCAAGTTTACAGTGGATATAGTAAGTGTACATACCCCTGTTAACATGCCAGGATTTTGTGATATATCACATGAGACATCAGAAATCAGGTCATAATATTTCCCTCATTTCATATGATATATAACCTGTGCAATCCAACTGAAGAACATACACATCAGTTACAGGTAACATATGGTAAATGAAATAGGTACAATAGGCTGGTTGCATGAGTGTATGTTCTTCAGTTGGATTGAAGAACATACACATCAGTAATGGGTAACATATGTAAACTGAAATAGGTACAATAGGCTGGTTGCATGAGTGTGCGCACCCTTCAAGTAATCCTCTGTTAAAGCACCTTTTGATTTAATCAAATCATTCAGTCCTCTTGGTAAAGTGTCCATCAGCATGGCATATCTTGACTTGCCAATGTTTTCACACTCTCCCTTGCAAAAAAACTCTAACTCAGTCAGATTGCAAGTGCTTCTCTTGTGCACTGCCCTCTTCAGGTCACCCTACATATTTTATATTGAATGTAGGTGTAGGCTCCAGCTGGGCCAGTGTAGAACATTGCATGTGTTCTGGTGAAGCCATCCTTTTGTAGATTTGGATGTATGGTCTGGGCCATTGTTGTGTGGAAAGGTGGGATCCCTCTCCATCCACAGCTGTGGCAAACACCAGAAGGATTGGAGCCACAAGGAACCAGTGTTTAGAACTGTTCATAATCCCCTCCTACTTGGCTACAACCCTAGTTCCAGCATGAGAACAGCAACCCCCTAAGCAGGACACGTCCATCACCATGCTTCACTGTGGGGGTGGTGTTTCTGTGGTGATGTGCGGTGGTGCTATTGCACCAGACAAACCTGTCAGGATTGTGGCCAAAGAGTTCAACTGCGATCCCATATGACCATAACACATTTTCCCACTTGTTCTTTGAAGATCTGATGTATTGTTTTCACACTTTATCCAGGCCTGGATATTGTTTGTTGTGAGGAACTACTGCCATCCTTCAACCTTACCCTATAGTCAAGACATATGGTGACCATGGAAGATTGTTGTCACATGTAGTACACACCCAGTACTTGCTGTAGATTCTTACTACTCCTTCACTTTTGCGGTACGGCTCCTGGCAGCCTCCCTGACCAGTTATGGTGATGCATTATCATAGAATTTGGAGGGATGTCCAGTCCTTTGCAATGTCAATGTAGCCCCATACTTTCACCACCTTTTGATGACTGTCTGCACTGTGTTCCATGGTATATGCAATGCTGCGGAAATGTTTTGGTGCCCTTTTCCAGGCTGATACATCTCAGAAATGTCATCCCTTAGCAGTTTCATCAGCTGTATGCAAACCATGGCTTTTGCTGTAGCAGACAACTGGGTATATATTAGGATAATCCTGGTAGGATAGCTGACCATTATTTGCTGTTAATCAAAGAGTCTCTGTAATTGATGGCAGGTGTGTACCCAATAAGATTTACTGCTGTAGTTATATCGAAAGCTGCATCAACAAAGTATTAGTTTCAGCCTGTGCACACATATGCATCTAGGTTGTTGTATGATTGTTATGTGTCATAATTGTTCCCCTAATAGTTTTGTTTGCTTTACTATTTAATTGTACAGGTTATAGGTCACATGAAAGGTTGGCTGAATTTTGAAATTGTCTATTGTGCACTCATTATTATATATCACAAATACCTGGCATTCTAACAGGTGTGCACACCATTTATATGCACTGTATAACACTATTTTACACAATATGACCCTAGTTTTGGGCCTTTATCCACGAATTTTGTCAGTCTTTGTCCAGATGTCCTGCAATGACAGGTTGAGAGGTATGCTACAGATATGTGACATCTCCAGCAAATATGCCCCTGTGTTGACCACCGTGATGCAATGCAGTAAACACCACCACAAGTGAACATGCAGATATTACTATATGGCCGAGTATAACAGTTGTGTGCATGGTCAGATGCGTGACCTTAACATGCCCGGGGTACTGATGAGTCACAACAGGAATATCCCATACTTACAAGCTTCAGGCTGCTGTCCCATGTGCAGACCAGAGGTACCTATGTAGTTGTTGAGGAGAGGTATTGTCAGCAGATTCACTTTTGGCATTGGTACAAGATGAATGCTACATTTCCGCACAGGTACAGTACACACTATGATATATAAAACTGAAAAATAAACTAGATCTGAAGTAAATGTCAGGGCACAGGACATGGCAAGAGTCAACAATAATAAATGATTGTATTTATTATGACTGTAAATGGCCAAAATGAGTAAGACATTTAAAATAAGAAAGTAGTATCAAGCGCGTTCGTCTCTGACCATTCAGAGACTTTAACTGTCTTACTCATTTTGGCCATTTACAGTCATAATAAATAAAATCATGTATTATTGTTGACTGGTGCTGTACCCTGTACCCAGAGGTTTACTTCAACACTATGGTATTACACAATTTTCTGTCCTTCACCATATATGTGCACTTGTGTGCATTACTAAACCCCACCCACTAATCCATTTAGCACTTATATATGCATCTGGAGACTCTATGGAATATAGTTTAACTGCTATCTCATTGCATTTTTGTGTACTTTGGCCTTACCTGGACACTCCTCACCTGTTGCCTGGGTGCAACCCACCTCCACGACTGGTGTTTCCCATGTTTGAGGTTGTGTGGGGGCTATGCCCAGGTTGGCAAGGAGCTCCTCCATTGCCATAAGTGGGGCCTGTGTGGCCAGACCCCCACCAGTAGTGGTACGGTCCCTCACCACTGCAGCAGCCCTTTACTGGGCTCTACATATCAGGTCAGTTGCTCTAAGCCTGACTTGATTGTAAGTTCATCCATGGTGGCCCAAGATGTTCACTCTGTGGACTTGCTCATCCCACAGGGCAGTCCACTCTCACAGATTTTGCTGGCTATGGCCAAAAAGGATGGAGTACTGTGCAATCATGGCCTCGATGATGGCCGCTGTCTCCTCAGCAGTGTAACATGGTTGTCTTTGCATGGCACCTGGAAGACATAAACAGGGAAACACATCACAGGACCTCTGACATTGCCCAGGGTTCTTTACAGGGCCAGCGCATGAATATTGCCTATCATTACTCACCACTTACATACACATCAAACCCTGAACCTAGCAGCACTGTATGAACATGAACTGTAATCCTGGTCATGATGTGTCATGCTCCCCCCAATGAGGGCCAGTACATTGCATAAACCCCCGTTCATCATTCATGTTTGTGTAGAGGGTTGACAGTGGCCATGTTCCTTGCAGATGGGATGTCAATGGTGCTCATGATTTGCTTGCATACAGTGTATAATGTAGCTGGAAACATATGGCTGGGTTCATGTAGGATGCAGACAGGGCTGTTTTCAGGCCCAAAGGGGACCTGCTTTTGTTAACCATGATTAGGCAGTCTGCACTTGATCCATGATGATGATGGAGGGATGTGTGTGCTGTGCATATCCACCTATACTGATGGTGAGCCTGGGGGGTGATGTTTTCCCTACACCTGTCTGCAGCAGGTTGGCTGTAGCTATGGTGTGTGTGTGTATGTGGTGTGATCAACCACCATTACAGGGTGGGCTGTGTTGTTGCTTCTGCGACTGCATACATATGTGAAGATGGCCTTGTGATTGTCCTTAGTGGATGTGTCCAGTTTGTAGTCATAGTTAGCCTTACAGTACACCACCTGTAACCTAATATGCTTGTACAGACAAAGGTTGATATGCTGCCCAGTTGGTGCCTGCTCCTGCTTTGCCCTGTACAGCCAATATAGCAACCCATTATGTGCTTTGAGCATTGCTGCTGTCTAGCAAAGGGGATCACTCTACTTTGGTGAAAACAGGTTTCACAAGTAAGGTCTTGCTGAGGCCATACATCTTTGTGGGTGGTCATATATGTGTTTGTAGTAGGCATGGACACAAGGTCATAACACAGTTGGACACCTCTCCAATTTCAACATGATACTTATACTTATTCTAGTACCCATGTCTGTGTCAGGGCAATGCAACAACCATTAACTGTAGAAGTGTAACTCTGTTGGATGCACAGAAACTAAGATTACACATGTGTATGACATGTACAGCTCATTTACCTGACTGATGTCAGTTGTTATGAGGCAGCCAGCTACACCTACCCATGCATACATATGCACATGTAATCTCTGCTATATTTTTCAGTTCTATTTTAATATGGCACACCATAATTACACTCTTGCTGCCCAGTCATTCCTGTCAACCTGTTAGGGCAGGACATCTGGAGGACGCTGCACATACATGGGGGGATCTGGGCCATGATTAGTGACACTTTCTTCATATTGCTGTAACACGCATACATCATTTGATAGTACAGTAGCCATTGTATTCACAGACATACCCTGGAAGTTGTCTGATGCTCATATGGCAGGCAGAGAGGATAAAGGCTAGGAGTGTGGGAGTGATGATAGGAACTTTCAATGCTGCGCATATGACTGGTATGGGGACAGAGTTAACTGATATGATGGATAGAGTAAAGGTGGATATATTGTGTGTGCCAGAGACCAGATGTAAGGGGGGGTATGGCTGTGTGTATCAGAGTCGGGTACAAAATTGTTGGCTACAACTGTTCAGAGTAATGGCGAGTGTGGGGGAGAGGTGGAGAAGAGAGTACAGGCAGGAAGCAATTAGCGTAGAAGAGTGTCAGGGGTGATTTGTGACAGGCAATTATCATTAAGAGTGATAGGGAAGGTCTACAAGAGGGTAGTGAGACAAGGTATGTTATATGGGTTGTAGACACTGGCAGTGACAAAAAAGGCAGGAGACAGAGCTGGACGTAGCAGAGTTAATGATGTTAAGAATTGCACTGGGTGTGATGTGGTTAGACAGGATTAAGAATATGTATGTTAGGGGGGATCAGGCCAGGTTGAATGACTTGTGGACAAAGCCAGAGAGTGGCATGACTATGTTGGTGTGGACATGTCATGAGGAGATATGCTTAGTATATTTGGGAAAGGGTGAGGCTGCCATTTAAGAGGAAAAGAGGAAGGCTTAGGATAAGGTGTATGGATGTGGTGATAGTGGACATGCAGGTGGTTGGTGTGACAAACCAAGATGCAGAGGATGGGAAGACATGGAGACAGATCATCTGCTGTGGTGACCCCTATCAAGAACAGCTGACAGAAAGAGGAGGAGATGTCGTAATGTTAGTGTTCAAAGGTTTCAAATTATTTGCCAGATATACAACTCTGAGTAAATAACTACAAATCTGAGGCCCACATATGATCAGTGTGTATAACACTGGACAGTTGGATGGTATGAGCTCAGTATATCACATGCAGGTCAACACACACAGCTGCAATAGTATTTCACTATGCATATACCCTGTATAGGTCCTACGCATTTCTGATACAAACATATATATCATAGTTGTATTCACATGTAACATATGGATATGTGTGACATCCCAGTAGCTGGCCGAGCAGTGTCACAGTCAGTATCGTTCAACATACTCCAGTAGTATTCATATGTGAGCCATCCTTTCCTGGGGTGACTTAGGAGCCTGAGCTGTATTCCATGTCACTGCATACAGACACAGATGCTATGGCCACAGGTTCTGATCAGTAATATATCAGTACAGCAAGTCTTGTTGAGACATATATGTTAAACTTCATATTTCCCATTATTACATACCCCTTACTGCAGTCCATTACATGCTTACTTATTTGACATACCTTTTTTGCACATGTAGATAGTTCTATCCTGCTTGCTGTTGTTTGTTGGTTTATTTTTTTCAGTCTGTTTCTCTTTGTCTCTCTCTCGCTCTCTCTCCAGAATGTAAAGTATACAACTCTTTTGCATAGGCATCAGCATGCCTTTTGTAGGTAATGCTCATGAGTATCTTATGGCCTGTGCACCAGTTGGAGTCTCCAACTTGCTAATTGTATGTAGGACAGCTGTTGTATCATTACAATAGCCAATTGCATGGAAACACACTCTAACTGAGTACTTCATGTGGGCGTTGCCCCTTTTCCTTGCCTGTGAGGTGGACTTCATGGAGGTGTGTGACAAACAGCATCACAGGGGGTATTTAGACATACCTCTTACAACAAACACTGTGGAGACAGCCCAACAAACTGGGGCAGTATGTTCCAGATATAGGGACAGAATGTAAGTATTGCTGTTATACATTTGAAGTAATGCTAGTTTGACAGGGTCTGTGTGGATATAGCTGTTCTGCGTGATTTTAAGTCTGACAATGTTGTATGGTTAACATAACTCTCAACTGTAGGGCTATCTGCAGACTGGCCAGAGTTTGGACTGTTATAATTGGTGTGTTACACGTTTTTTGTCTTTGGAAATTCAGTAGCATACTCTGAGGATTGCAGTCAGTAAATGGTAGCATCCATTTGTGTTTCTGACTTCATATCCCTCAAAACAGATATGTTGCGACAGCCCTGTTATACCAGCAACTTTCTTAGTTTATAACAGCAATATGTCAATAGTGCCCCTGTGTTTGGGCCTCAGTCCCCCAAGTATGTCAGGCTTTGTCCAGATGTCATGCAGTAAGAGGTGGATAGGTAAGGTATATCATTATTTAGTGACTTCATTTCTGATATCATCTCAGTGATTTATCAGACTGCCAGACATGTTATGTGTAGGAGGCCTTATATATGAGGGGAAAGCATGGAACTTCTGTGGGACTCTGTACCATTGGGAGGTCTTTGTATTTCTGGTGATTGCTGACAGACTGTCAGGCTTATGTAGCAGTGTATTGTGAATATGTTATTTTGGCTGTGTATGGAGGGGGTAGATGTAAGTGTTATGATTCCTTTTCTATCTGAATTTGCATACAGCTCCAGTTTCTGGTGCTCTATAAACTGTTATATGTTTGTAGTGGAAGACTGAGACATGTCCTATACCACGGCCAGGCATCATACTACACTATGAATTGGGCCAGTATATGTAGGGATAGTGTATGAGTGTCAAACATGCTGATGGTTTTGTTCACACAGTCCCTATGCTCTACTGTTCATTTGGCTTACAAGTATGTTACTGTGACTGTGGTGGGATTGGTTGTGGGTATGCACTTTCACACTGGTGTTGTCTGTTTTTCAGTGCTGTTACATCCCTGTAGTGCCTGATACCCTTACAAATACATGTGTAATTCCCCATAGTGGATTTGGATTATTGTTGTGTCAGTCTGGTTATAGTTTAGACAGTGCTTGGTGACATGGCTAGCAGTCAGTGTAGTTTCCCTACTGTGATGTTATGTCTAGATATTTGTGTGATGTTCTTTTGCCTGTCCCCCTTATGTGTTGTGTATTTCTGACACATCAGTGGGAAGGTCATGATGTGGGGATTTAAGTCACTGATTAGTAGGAATTAATTGGTTTTAGGACTTGTGCTATATCAGTCAATATATGTTTGAACAGAAAGGAGGGTGTTACTGCAGGAACTGGGTCAGCTTATCTACTCCAGTATTTGAGATATGTCCCTATTTTCATGGCTTCCACCCCCGACTTTGTCAGGCTTGGTCCAGATTTGTTGCACCAAGAGGTTCTGAGCATACCTCTCAACTGGCCTGATTGTCTCAGAATGTCCAGGTTTATTGCTCATATTTCTGGTCTGCTCCACACAGTCCTTAATTTTATTTCTCTCGTACATCAGTGTGATGACGTCAGGATTTCTGTCAGTAGGTATTGACATACATTAAATTTTCTGTACTCACATCCTTCAGAACATGTATGCTGAAACAAACTCTGTTACTCTAGCAACATTCCACATTTATAAGAGCAATATTTACATTATGTCCCTAGTTTTGGCCCATTGTCCCCCCATTTTCACAGCCATTGGCCAGCATTCTTGAGAAGTATGGTGATGTGGTATGACTCCACCACTCGTTATGGGCATATATATATATATATATATATATATAAATATATATATATATATATATATATATATATATATATATATATATATACATCATATCTTTTTTATATGTATATATATTTATATAAACAAATATATATATATATATTATATATATATATATATATATATATACATACATGTTAATATGTATATATTTTACATGTATATATTTTATATGTATATCTGTATAAATAGCTGTATATACTTTATCATATTTCTCTCACCATACATATCTTATACGTGTATATTTATATATATAAAAACATGACTGCATCTACAGTGTTTTTCACTACTATTCAACACCTGTACTTAATGATATATTTGAAAAAGCAACCAAAATTCCTGCAGCTCAGGTGTTGTAGTGGTACATTGCTCTGACTATGGTGTACAGGGTCCTGGGGCCAACACTTGGCAGGGCTGATTATTTTGTTGCTGGGCAGAACAGTGGCTGATGGAGACAGGGTGATTAAGGCAGTTTTAAGCAGCTGTAAGTGGGTTTGCGTGGGTTTGTGTGATGGTAAGAGGTGCCAACACACTGTTAAATGGGAAACTGCTTAATCTGTGTAGGCATCGCTTAGCGTTGTGTAAACTCACTTACTGCCACTTACTGCTGCTTACTGCTGCTTACTCCTGCTTACCCTGTGCTAATTTCTTTAAAAGAAAAGAAAAAAAGGGGTGATAGGAAAGTGGTGAAAAAGGGAGCATGCAGATGGTGAAACAATATGAAAGATAGCTAGGGATGAGCAGGACAGGTTTAAGGAAGGTTCATAGCTGTCCATTTCTGATACAGCAACAGCTGTGCATTTGTACAGAATTTGGAGGTGAATTTGGACACTCAAACCCCCAAGAGAGTGTGAGGACAACAGTGATGTGCTGTTAAGTCAATTATACCAGATTACACGTGTCCAGTGGATACATGTGTGAAATGGACAGCTATGTATAGGGCGACATTTTTTCTTGGGAACAGATTATCTTTTTTTTTTTTCATATAAGGTGATAGTGGGATGTTGGGGAAGGATAGTAGGTATATTTGGAGAGGTAAGTTGGTAGGAAGACAGACAAGACAGACAAGACAGCTGACATGGGTGGTATATGACACATGTGGGGGTCAACACTTTGGATGGGGAGGGTGGTTGGGAATCAGATGCTCACGAGCCCCCAAATGGATACAGTGGGACTGAGGTCCCCACCCATGGGCATTCACCACTGTACGTTCATGGCCCCAAAGGTGGCTGTGCTGGGGGGCTGAGCAGGAAGGGCAGACTGACCCTCAAGATGTGTCACATGGCCCTCAAGCTGGCATAGCTGATCTCCAAACTCCTTTCAAAGCTTGCTACTCACCAATCTGCGGACCTGACTATGGGTGACGGTGTCCTGTCCATGCCCGCTCCTGGGGGGACGGGCCCCATACCCTAAGGTGGTTCCACACAAAGGTGATGCAGGGCCAGTGGATAAGGAGGTCCTGGGTTGGCTCTCAGACATGCTGGGGCCCAGTGCCATGGCTAGTTGAGGTGGGACAGGTGAATCCATGGGGATCGGCCTTCCCAGATGTGTTATGGTGTTGAGGATTTACAACATATGTTGGCTAGTCATGAAAAACACATTCCAGGATTAGTTATAACAGCATGAATGGGTGTCCCCATTAACCCAAAACAACAGATTTGAAACAGTTGCATAACAAACAGAACACATGCATATATGGAACCACAGTGGGCATTATAATGGCATGCAGTTTACATTGATAGCAACAGGCCACCAATGATAGTATTTGAACAGGGAACATTAATAATCAAATGTTTAAATATTTGTAGAACAATAGGACACATGTCCCAACAGCAGGTTTGGTGAAAAAACATACCTGTTGATCTATGTGTTTAGATTACTGGTGCAGATAGGGTGGGGGAGAGAGATGTCAATTAACAACTGTATAGGCTTCAATTGCCCACAACTTTAATGAACATTGCTCTAATCATTACTCTTCAGGTATTATCTCACTTTACATCAACTTATGGCTTTGGGTTGGGCAGTGGTATCTTTGAACACGGTGTATAATTACAGCCTTCTTACACCTAATTTATACCTTTTCTTACCTGGCAGACCTGTGGAGGAAATTTCTGTTAACACTACCTGAATGTTTCTATCCATATTCAAATAGTCAAGGTTACATATATGCACTCATTCTGTGTGTGTGTGTGTGTGTGTGTGTGTGTGTGTGTGTGTGTGTGTGTGTGTGTGTGTGTGTGTGTGTGTGTGTGCTACAGCCATACTCTGCCTTGATTTCTATCGGTCACCCTGGATGTTGGTGGCAGTGACCACTAGCTATTACAGCATGACACTTGAGGGACATGTCTTGGAGGAGACTACATGGTATATCTACTTATCTTGCTGTCATTTGCAGCCTTGGGGTTGGAGAGTGGGTGTTGTATACAGTGTATGATTATAGCTTTTTTGTAGCTCATTTATGCCTTTTCTTACCTGGTGGAGCTGAAGAGGAAATTTCTCTTAACACTACCTGACTGTTTCTACCCATATTCACATAGTCAAGGTTACATATGTGCTCTCATGCTGTATGTATGCGTGTGTGTGTGTGTGTGTGTGTGTGTGTGTGTGTGTGTGTGTGTGTGTGTGTGTGTGTGTGTGTGTGTATGTGCTACTGCCATACTCCATACTCCATCTTAATTTCTACTGGTCACCCTGGGTGTTGGTGGCAGTGACCACTAGCTGTGACAGCATGACACTAGAGGGACATTTCTTGTTGGACACTACTTGCTGTATGTACTTATCCTGCTGTCATTTGCAGTCTTGGGGTTGGACAGTGGATGTTGTATGCAGTATATTATTACAGCTTTCTTACAGCTCATTTATACCTTTTCTTACCTGGCAGACCTGTGGAGGAAATTTCTGTTAACAATACTTGACTGTTTCTACACATATTCACATATTCTTAGGTGAGATTATGCATATGGCTTAATACCACTCCTGGGATTCGAACCATGCCTGTTTGTGCAAAAAGGTATAACAAGATTGTGCTTCATCACAATGAGCTATTGGGAAGCTGCTGTTTCTTTCTTGACAGTTTTCTGCATAATACTCTCTTGTTTGAACAATCTGCCTTGCAATTCTGACATTCACGCATGGCAGATAGTTCTTATACTCTGTATTCATACCTTGACATATTAAAGTATGGAAAACAATTAATATTATTATTAACAATTATATATTTTATATTATATTATATTATATATTATTATATTATTAACAATAGTTAATCTGTTTTATAACTCCACAATCTTTGTCAGATGAGCCTCAATTAATTCATGGTGTCAGAGCCATAGTTGCTGTGCAGAACCTGTACACATTTAGATTCATTCCACCACATACCAAAGTAAACACAACAGTCTGGGGTTTTGAGTTTTATTGACAGGTTCTGATACTTTTATTGATATATATCTTTACATCACTATTATTCTGCTAATGTCTTGTTTATTCAGTACAAACAATACACATTTTTAACTACTGGCAGGTGACATTCTACTCCTTTCTGTTTATCTGCCCTGACTACTGCAAGCTAGATTTGTTCTCACCAGTCTTGTGATGCAGCCTTAGCAGTCAGCTGGCGTGGCCATCCATGTTTGCAGCCCTCTCATCTGCAACTGTACAGGAGATAAAAAAACTTTTATGCATACTTATCCATCTCATACTTAGGCTGGACTTTGTTACACAATAATTGATACTGATACTTACACACTCCTGGGACATTCTGTGCCTGAGCATTTTGGATCCACTAGTCCAAGAGGTCCCTCTTCCTGCACTTCTGGTCAGCATAATGGAGTCAGACCTGCTCACTAGTCCCAGTGATACCAGTAGCACTGGTGAGGGCACATGCGAGATGGTCCAAGGCCTCTGCTTTGTATTGGGAGCCCTGGTACTGGTCCTGCAGCAGTCTCTCTTCATGGCCTCTTTTATGAGGAGTCCAACCATGACCCTGGACTCCTGAATGCCCCAATGCTGCACCCACAAATGCACACCTTTACCAACGCCGGCCATAGTGTCCACAGTAACCAGCTACAACTGGTTATGGTTGTATTCCCCACCTGTGGGTTTAAATAGGGCTGGATTCCCACCCTTTGCTGTGACTGGCTGATTTTGAATATGCTGAGCTAAGGTAAGTGATGGGCAAACCTGCTTAGCTAAGATAAGCATTGCTTAAAGGGGTAGATGCTAAGCACTGCTTGCCAGTGTGCCAATCTGCTTAGCTATGCTAATTATTGGTAAGCATTTAAATTTAAGCAATGCTTACACTGGCTAAGCATAGCTGAGCAAAATTTAGCGTTGTTCAGCTTTCCTTCTATGGACTATCTGGATTGTGGGGTTGATTCCTTATTAATGACATCTTATGTTATGTATGTTTACCTTCCATAACATCCCCCTATGTGCTTTCATTACATTATATTATTTTGTGCCAATACTGTATGGGGCATTTGTTTTTATATGGAAGTTTCACATCTGTACTACACTGACACCTCACATTTGGACCTGCTACACTACCCTGGTTAGCAAATATATATTATTCACTACCTATTTATAAAAAATATATATTTTAGTGCTGCTTTCACATATAAAAATTAATAGACTGCATTGGGACTCGAACTGTGAATGCCTGCATGCTAAGCAAAAGCTCTAACCACTACGATATCTCACTTTGGTGCCTTTGGCTGTATATTTCTATTTAGCTCCTTCGGATGTTTAAGCTATGCTGAACACAGCTGTGCGATGAGTACACCCGATCAGCTACTCTTAAACTTTAGTGGGGAGGGGAAAAAATATAAATATTTGTTTTATTTTTATTAGTTTAGCTTACACTCATACCTCTCCACCTCTTAGAGCATAACATCTGGACAAAGCCTAACATGATGGGGAGACAAAGAGGGACAGATTTTAAATATTGCTATTACAAACTTAGAAAGTTGATAGAATAATAGGTTTTGCATTAGCATGACTTATTTGAAGGATGCAGAGTCTTAGACTCAAATGTTTGTCATTATTTAATGACTTCAAGCCTCAGCTCTTTGCCAGGACAGTAGGAGGAACACACCTAACATATGAGGCATAAATCTGGACATTCTGCGAATATCTGTTCAGTTGAGAAGTATGCTAACAGTGTCTGTGGCCATTGTTTTTGTTTTCAAAGTGCCGTACGGCACTTCCTGAGTGCAGGGGGCATGTTTACTGTGCAAGCACTGCTCTGACATGCCCACTGCACTCATTCATGGACTGTGCCCATGCAGGTTATACAGCAGCATGCCTTCATGAATTTGCAAGGCATGCTGCTGTGCTGCACAGGCATGATCTGCTCCATGCAAGAATAAACTTATTTTTGCACGAAGCTTTCATGAATCCCAGGGAAAATTAATATAGTGGTGAATGGTTGGTTAAGCCAAGAAACTAGTATAAGAAGTGGTATAAGACAGGAATGTCCAGTGAGTATGTTATTTGCATTGATTATGAATGCAGTTGTTAGCAAGATAGATATGGCTTTAAAATAGCAGGATACAGGACTATAGAAGTAATTAGAGTACCAATTCTGTTTTCTTACGCAGACAATATAGTATTAATGACAAAAATAAATAATGGATGGGGGTAGTTATGAAGCAACTAAATTAATCTTTGATGGATATTAGTATGAGTATAAATGAGAATAAAAGTAAAGGCTTAGGAATAATAGGTAAATGAGTATATATTCAGTTTAACATAGAAGAAATAGACATGATAGATATAAAATTTGGTACTGACCTATATAGAAAATAACAATAGAATAATATAATGCAAAAAGTAAGGAATATATGCTTGTTTTGGAGGACATGTAAGAGTGGTACAGGATATGTATAAGGGTAGTGTGACAGTGTTGAGGTTTGTGGTCAGAGTGATGGATGCATTTAAGCTGGAGGTGGGATTACATCAAGGATCAGCTCTGACCCCTTTCTTATTTGCAATGGTGATGGACAGGTTAACAGCAAGATCAGACAGGAGTCCCCGTGGACTATGATGTTAGTGGATGACATTGTAATCTGTAGTGAGAGTAGCGAACAGGTTGAGGAGACCCTGGAGAGGTGGAAATATGCTCTAGAGAGGAGAGGAATGAAGATCAGCAAGACTAAGACAGAATATATGTGTGTGAATGAGAGGGTGGATAGAGGAATGGTGAGGATGCAGGGAGTAGAGTTGGCGAAGTTGGATGAGTTTCAATAGATGGGATCAACAGTTCACAGTAATGGTGAGTGTGTAACAGAGTTGACGAAAAGAGTACAGGCAGGGTGGAGTGGGTGGAGAAGAGTATCAGGAGTGATTTGTGGCAGGCAGGTACCAGTAAGAGTGAAAGGGAAGGTCTACAAGAGGGTAGTGAGACCAGCTATGTTATATGGGCTGGAGATGGTGGCACTGACAAAAAGGCAAGAGTCAGAGTTGGAGGTGGCAGAGTTAAAGATGTTAAGATTTGCACTGGATGTGACAAGGATGGACAAGATTAGGAATCAGTATATTAGAGAGTCAGCTCAAGTTGGATGGTTTGGAGACAAAGCCAGAGAGGCGAAATTACATTGGTTTGCTCATGTGCTGAGGAGGGATGCTGGGTATATTGGCAAAAGGATGCTAAGGACAGAGCTGCCATGTAAGAGGAAAAGAGGAAGGCCTAAGATAAGGTTTATGGATGTGGTGAGAGAGGACATGCAGGTGGTTGGTGTGACAGAACAAGATGTGGAGGACAGGAAGAAATGGAAACAGATGATTTGCTGTGGCGACCACTAATGAAAACAACTGAAAAAAGAAGAAGAAGATAAGTAGTCATATAGGTAGAATCCTCAAGACACTGAAACATTTCTACGATGGGGCTCATGGGGAGATAGCCTCTCTGTTGTGGAAGAAAGTAGTAGCCCACAAAAATCACAAAAAAGATAGGCAAAAAATAGCCATGAAGATGATAGAGTGGACTATTGAGGATAAGAAAGAAATTATGTATTGTTAGTATTACACAAGAAGTTCAGATGTTTTAGATAGAAAATATACAAAAAGATTAAGAGAGAAATTGGAGGAAAGAAAAAATACTTGCACAAGAAAAAAACTGTCAGAAGCTTCAAATAAAACTTTGTGGTCATTAATACAACAGATTTATGAAAAACATTATATAGAACAAGAAACCTTGGGCCATTTGGAAAAGGAAGAGATTGAAGAAGTGTAAAAATATAAAGAACAAAATCTAAAGATTTTTGAAAGGTATAAAAAGAAATATGGACATGGGAAAGAAAAAGAGATCTAATATGGTGCAACATTTATGCAAAAGAGAAAGCCAAATTAATCAATAAAAATAGCAGCCTCAAAAACATTTGAAGAGAAATACAGGCAAAGGCATCCAGATATGGAAAGTTTCACAATACAGAAGATAAGATCACAAAGAGGGAACGTAGAACAGAAGATTCGTAAAATAGAAGTTAAAAAATAGAAGCTGAAGTTATGGAATACCTGCAAGGGAAAGAATTTGTACAGAAATATCACAGCACGATGATACAATTAGTCCCGCAAGTAAGGTGAAACAGGAGGAGTAGGAGACATCTGAAGAAGAAATATGAACATGGGAAAGAAAAAGATTTACTATGGTGCAATATTTATGCAAAGGAATAAGCAACAATAATCAATACAAAAAGAGCAGCACCAAAGATATTTGATGAGAAATATAGGCAAAGGCATCCAGATATGGAACATTTTACAATACAAAAAATAATCAAAGAGGGAAAGTAGAAAAAAGGATTAGTAATGGAGATGTTAAAGAAACAGAAATTGAGATTATAAATTACCTGTGAAGTGAAGGATTTACTGTAGAAAATGTAATTCTGATAACATCACAGCAGGATAGAGCAATGGATCCCCCAATTAAGGAAAAACCATTGGAGCAGAAAACATCTGATCAGTTGCCATATGAAGATACTTTGGAGCCTTCTATAGGAAACCAGTGCAAAAGTTTATTTGGAGTTGTGCAGTAAGGGAAGGAACATGAAACTGTGGCAACTCTGACACAGTCAATCTTGTTGAGTGATAGATCAGTGAGTTCCTATATGAAATAGGAATGGATGACAAGATGAAACTGAAGAGAATGCAACACAGGAAGATGCTCTGGAACTTTCTGTAGAATGTCCACAGGAAATGGAGAACAAAGAATGTGCCTTCAGTTTAGAAGAAAATGACCTAAGAGAAGATTGTTTAATAGAGATGGACAGACATATCAAGATCAATCAAAGAAATAGTTTGCAGAAAGTCAATAAAACCCCAAAAGTTGGACATTTGATAAAACAAATGAACATAGTAATTAGGACTGTTAATAGAAATTCATGCCATATAACATAAGTAAATAGGATATATTAAAAAAAAAAAGAAGAAGAAACAAATAGGAGTAAATTGCTTGCTTCAGTAAAGCAAGTAATATGATAAACAACAATACAGAAACCAACTAGACGGACTTCGCTAATATTTAACACAGACTAAAAATGTATAAAAATAATAAAAGCAAATATACAGATGACCGCTTTTGTACCTCTCTGGGTGCTTCATCATTTCTACACAACATTTAAAAACACAAATAGATACAGCAAAAATAATTAAGCCATTCAGCCAATCACTGTTTCAGACCTTTTAATCTCAAAGCCGGTCTTAAAGGGACATGCTCATTCAGTCCCTTCCCTTTGTAAGCTGCTAAAATGAAGATCCACTTAGTTTCTAAACTTTCTGTCTGAGTCTTAACATCACCTCATCTAAATTTAGTATGATATTCCTCAATGACCATGAACTTAAACATATGCATGGCACTGTCATTCATTATATGCTTGTCTAATGCATTTCTCTTATCTCGCTTATTAATACCATATAGGTGCTCCCAAATGTGATCCCTAAGGCATCTGTTGGTCTTAACAACATAGTAAAAATTACATACTTCATAAACAGCCAGATATACTAAGCTCAAAATTCAAACAGATCCATGTAGGCTCCGTGAAGATTCCACACAGAATGTACCCATGTACATGGCCATAGTTCCTCCTTGGCAGTGCGCCATACATATTAGTTATGGCACACTGCCAAGGGAGAGCACAGTAACATGGATTTTGAATCCATGTAAGCAACACTGTAGAGGCTGTGCTATACTTGTGGTCCATCCAGAAAACGTCTGGACAGTTGGTAAGCACAGCACAATACCTTTCAGCCTGTTAACCTGGACTGAAAGTTGAAAAACTGGCATTACTTCATGAAACTGGAATTTTTTTTTTTTACATTTATGTGCTTGTTTGCATGGTGTGGGGTGTTGGACAGATATGCTTAGCGTTGCACACATATACAGTAGACATCTGCTAGACATCTAAAAATAGAAACCAGATGTATTAAATTTTAATGTTTTTTTTCTTCCATTTGCTTATTTGCATGGTGCAGCTCATTGCTTAGCTGTGCTGACAGATGCAGCAGACATCCACTAGTCATCTAAAAATAGAAAGCAGATGAATTCAGTTGTTGCAGTTCTGTGGTGCTTAGCAATGCACAAACTCATGCAGCAAAGCTGTGCTATGCTTACAGGCACCTGTGTAGTATATGTGAAGATACAGGAGTTTCCTTCACTATCCTAGTGACTAGATAGGTTGAGGCATGACCTACAGTGTAGTAGGTCCCAGGATCATGTCATGAGCAGTCATACTTTTTACATTTATTGCTTTGAAAATATATCAAATGATTGAAACATCTGTTTAGTTTAAAATGAAAAAAATTGTTACATTTGGAAAAGCTGCGTGATGCTAAGCAGTGCTTAAATATGGTCAATGGTCTATTCCCATTTATGCATTGCTAAGCTGTGCTTACACATGGCTTGTCAGAGTTTGCGCAAAGCTAAGCAGTGTGCCACTTTTTTGAAAGTTACAGCATGATGTGCAAGGGCAGGAATGCAGCCTATTTAAGGCCAAAAGGTGGGAATTTCACATCATTCATTGGACCCTTAACTTGGCTGGAGATATGCCTGATGTTGCTGATGAAGGAGTGCACTTTTATGTGCAGAAGTGGGGAGTGCAGGAATTCTGATTTTTTGTTGGACTCCTGGTCAAGAATTATGAACCCTGGCTGCTGCAGGGTGAATACCAGGGCTCACAGTGTAAATCTGAGGCCTGGGATCAGTTGGCCAGGGAGCTTACCAGCGTCACTGGTATCCCACACACTGGTGAGCAGTGTCATCACCACTACGATGACCTGAAGCATAGGAAGAGGAGAACCTTGGATGTCTGGGTACAACAAGCTAGGGCTGGGCAAACCCCACAGATATGTAAGTATGTTTGCCAGCAATTTAGAAATATACAAGCTGAATTTGCATAAAACTGGTGTGTATAATGGCTTGCTTCTCTTCCCACAGCTGCAGAAGAGAGGCCAAGCAATGTCTAGTTCCATGCATGGTGCCTGGCCAGGATGAGGCAATTGTGTGGTAAGTAGGAAAACATCAAAGTAATAACTTAATGCATGACATAATTATACAATAAATTAATTACAGAGTTTGCAGTCTTAACAGTCAGGTATGACATACCTGGGACATCTTACATCTTTATTAATGTGTGACTGCCTACCTGAAATGGTAAAACAAGTTAAAGCAAGTAAGCATGCAGTAATATGTAGTATAGCTTCCAAACATCAGTTAATGCTGGGGTCTACCCAGATTAAGCATCACTATTCTGGTCTGGTTATTGTCTGAAATATGAAATGAACAGGGTATATGGGTTAGTTAACAGAAGTTCTACACAGCTAGTTGAAGCAACATTAATCAATACATTTTAAAGGGTGATGGTGCTTTGATAATTAATGTTTTCAAATAAAGTGTTCACTATTCCTGTATTCACTACATGTGTGTTCTAATCTGACACAAGTCAAGTGTTACATGTAACTCAATAAAGAATGCAGCAAAAATGTCAGAAATAAATGTAGTGCAACACTCAGGGTAAGGTTCAAGACTGTGTTCTGCTCATTTTTATTATTTATTTTATTTTACATTTGTTAACTGGGGGTGTCTGACATAGCTGAAAAGGCCCCTTTTCAGCAGAGGCCCAGGGAGAAAAGCTCCACACTGAAAAATAATTACAGATACATTTAGATATTTAGACATGATCAGTATACACACAAATTGCAATAGTCATGTTTTTACAGTGGTATGCAGCACATCAACAGTTACAGTGATGAGAATAAACAAGAAAACAATAATTTAAAAATAAAGGTAATTAATAGATTTGTGGTGTACAACTGAAATTTGGAACATAGGTAGAATACATACATACATAGTACATAGGTACAGTACATACATTGTACATTAGCCAGTGTTTGTGAGTAAGAGAGAAAACTGTTATCAAGTACTCTAGGCTTAGTATGTGTACCTTATCCACTTTCACTAGCCTGGGAAACAGTCATTCCCCTGCCAACTTTGCTTGAGATGTTGCCAAATGAGGTTTTTAAAGGAGGCTATGGACAATGTGTTTTGTATGCTAGTGGGAAGAGAGTTCCATTTTTTTAGCCACTGAACTACTATATAGTGTGTCTCCCAAGCTATTATAGCTATTGGTGACTTCTACTAGTAGTTTGCTTGATGATCTAAGAGGCCTTTTAGCTGAGTGATGTTGCACTAGGTTTTTGAGGGCAGAACACATATTAGGGAGGTAATAGATAGAGTGACAGAGGCAGAACTGATTGCAGATTAGGAGGTTGGGCAGTTCAACCCAGTGCAGCTGGCTCAAAGCAGTACCATGATGAGTTCTATATGAGCAATTTGCAGCAAAGTGGGCAATTCTGTTATAGCGGGCTTCTATTTTGCTTAGTTTAGTTTTGTTGAGATTAGTCAGAATGGGAGTAGGGTGGATAGAAGCTGGGAGCGAGCAATGGCTGATCTTGTGTTGTTGGTAAGAAACTGTTTGATATGGAGAGTGATCCCAGTTTGGCATGTATTTTTTTAATAATTAAGTTGAGATGACTATCAAATTTTAGGTGGGAGTCTATGGTTAGTCCCAATAGCTTTGCCTGTGCCACTGGAGAGATTGGAGTAAAATTTGCGGAGTAGATAGTGAATTGACTGTTATCAGTGTTTTTGTTACAACTGGTTATAATCATAAACTGAGTTTTCTTTGGATTAAGGATAGGTTGGGCTTTGGTAAAGTAGTTTTCAATGTCAGAGAATGCTAGTTGAGTTGTTTGCAGAAGGGTGGGAATATTTTGTGCAGCACAGATTAAGGTAGTATCGCCTGCATACTGAATGATAGATGCATGTTGTGTGGAGGTATGCAATTGTCTGAAATAATGCTGTATTTTCCACTCAGTCAATGAACATGGCATATTGGTAAGTTAACTGAAGTCCTGGACAGCTATCTATGTGTTTAAATGCCAGATTTTAAGAAACATTATCAATAAAGTTTAAAATTAGATTGTGCATTGGTAAGTAATCTTTTCAAATTAAGAGTTCATTATTCCTGTACTCACTGCATGCAAGTTCTAATCCAACACCAGCCAACCTTTGTATATTAACTAATAAATATAGCAGCAACAAATTTCATAAATAACTGCAGTGGAATACCCAGGTTAAGTGTCAAGCTTCAGTTTTGATAATTTTCCCCGAAATATGCTGTAGATAGCACTCAGTAAATGAATGAGGTATGCGGTTAGGTTAACAGACATCCTACACAGCCATACATGAGTGCAATTGCCAGATTTCATGTGACATTAAGCATTACAGTGTAAAAAGAGATGGTGCTTTGATAAGTAATGTTTTCAAATAAAGTGCTCATTGTTCATGTGGTCACTGCATTTGGTTTCCAATCTGATAACACACACAGCTATGCATGGGTGTAAATGTACAATTTCATACAAAATGTTGCAATAAAAGTCTTAAAGGAGATGATGTTTTGAGAATTCATTATATTCAGATAAAGTGCATATTATTCCTGTAGTCACTGCTTGTGAGTTCTAATCCCATGGCAACCAAGTAAGAGATGACCAGCTGTCTAGTGTAATTAGTGTACACAACCATATCTCTCAACTGTCATGATTTTTGCAGAATGTAATCACTACTGCCCTATATATCTAGTCCTTGATTAGCAGATACATGACATTACTTGGAAGGCAAATCCATTATCAGAACACCTTGCTACTAATGTATGAGCACACTATGTAAAAATGTTCCCTGTAGTTATGCCTTTGTACCACCATTTAGTAGGGTTTGGCCCATAATGTCCCATGATAACAGGTTGAGAGCTATGTACATGCAACATCATCTATACAATATTTGCAGTCACTGTACTCACAACTGAAATATTAGATATGTAGAAGTATGTAGTAGTAGTCCATGTAGTAATATTACCTGCGAAGTTACTAATTTTATTTCTCTCTCACCCACCCCTTCTCTTCTTTAATTTATTAATTATATTTATTATTATGATTTTATATTAATATATTATTTGTAACTACCTCTTATACTGGCCTTATATATAAGTTCATATTGTTTTGCTGTTAATATACTTTCATTTAAGTTTATTGTTGTGTTTCTCATTATATTCCTTTATATTCCTTTCAATTAATCATTATTAGCTTTTATTATGTTAATACTAACATTTGTTTGGTTATGTTTATTTTCACCTTATGTTTATATTTAATTTTCTACAGTGCAACAATCTAGGCCGGTTCTAGGTGAGCCACCTACCTTAGCTCCCCCAGCCATGACACTAGGGCCCAGCATATCTGGGCTGCAATCTGGTGGCACCCCCTCTGCTGCCCCTGCACTATCTGGGCCATTGGGTAGTTCTGCCTCACAAGATGGGGTTGGTACCCTCTCTGGGAGTGGAAGTGGAGGGGTGATTATGTCACCCATGAGGAACTGCCAGGCATGGTGCATGGGCTGCTGTGCTGAACTCTCAGTTCCTGCCTTTGCTGGATGGAGAGCATGTTGTCCATCCTGGTGGGGCAGCCTCACCTCATGCACCAGCATCAACCATGACGCCAAAGGAACAATGAAGGTACAGTGCTGACAGTCCCATGCTTGATGACTTGAGTCACATTGCTACCATGCCTGACGTCCATGAGACTGGGATTCCACAACACCCTCCCGAACCAAGGCTTCACTCCTCTTTGTCACACACCAACCCTATCTGCTGTCTTGTCTGTCTTGTCTGTCTGCAAAAGCTTCCTCACCTTCCCAACTTACCTACCGCACACGTACCTATTTCCCATCCCTTCCCCAACAATTTATTCTCACCTTAAAAAAAACGGGCACCTGTCCCCCCCAAAAATATCGCCAATACATAGCTCTCCATTTTACACATGTGTCCACTGGATACACTTAATTTGGTCCAGTTGGCATGACAACATACTTATATTGTCCTCACCCCTCTCTCCGGGGGTGACAGTCCAAATTCAGCTAAAAATATCTGTTAAAGTGCACAGTTGTTGCTGTACAAGAAATGCATAGTTATGGTTATTTCCTACACCCTTCCTGCATATACCTACCTGCTTTCATTATGTTTTTCCCCTGATTGCACCTCATTTCACCACTGTCTTATCTCCCATTTTTAATTTCTCTAAAGATTTTTTGTGCGATGCTTTCAATGCAGTGAGCCTCACCATGATGATAAAAATCACAAAGGAAAAGAAAAATGTTAATACTTCCCTGTTTATTTTAAGGACACTCAGCATCAATTAATAACTACCTTATATAGAATGTTTGCTTTTGATAAGTAAATCATATAAAAGTGCATAAGTCAGTAGTTCTATATTCATTAAATACCAACAGGAACAATAGTTTTTTACTGACCCTGATGATAATTAGGAACTTCAACCTGGGTACTAAGTTAGTTACGACACTGAAATAAAGGAACAATGGTGCTTAAGTTCTAGTATTAGACGTAATAAGGGCATTCTTATTCTAATGTAAAACTCAAATTGGGATTCAGTCTTTAGAAGACATCAGAAATGCTGCTTTTCTGAGCTAGAGGTATAGATTAATGTAGCCTGTACTGTGCAGAAAGGTTCATTAATGTTTTTCTCCTTAAGAATGCAGCTCATGATGTTTCCAGCATGGACTACATGAACATGGGCAGCCATTTCTAAGGAACTCATACCTGCTCATATGCCTCAAAATATCCCAATCCTTAACTCATTTCTCTTTGTCTGGATTATTACTTGTAACACCTTTATTTCAGCGTATTTCTTGACAAAACTTTGCTAAATATAACAATGACTTCTGATATCTGTCAAAATTATGCATGTCTACATTACCACCAATACATGTAACATAACCATTTGTGTAGCATGATGTACTGAACGAATTTTGCAAAAAACCCCTACACATGCATACTTTCCGTCCACTGACCAACACTATGCTGCAACATCAGCAAGGAATGGAATATTTTTGATTTATCTCTGTTTATCTTAAGGAAGCCAGCATCAAAGTACAACAGTAGATGCTGTGAATAATGCTTCTATTGTTTTGTTTATGACCAGTAGCACCCCGTCACACATCGCAATAGCTAAAAGTTTGAATTTGTGCATCCCATTAACAATGTGAACTCTATAGCAACCATAGCTGCTGCACCCCCTGGTTACAGGCTTGTCTCCTGTGTCACCTGTAGTACTATAGATCTCTAGAGCTTTTCAGTCCTTCTTCTTATTTTAGAAGATAAAGTGTTTCTTTCACAGTGACTGTGCAGAGTCTTGTACACCAAATATTAATCAAATCAAAATGACATATAGGTTCATAGGTTCAAAATGACATATGTGACAGAACTAAAAGACGTAAATAGCAAACCATACCCCTGCTCAACAGCCAAATAATGACTAGACCAACAAAACACAACATTTAAGCAAAATATATTTTTTATACAAATAGTCTGCACGTCTTCACAATTAGGGATATAAATGCAAAAATCATGCTTCCACAATGTCTGATTTTGTCCAATTATTTTCCATCTGAAATTGTAATAAAAACATATAAGACAAAAAGTCAGAAAACAGGGAAAGAATTAAGAATATAGTGTAGACTGTGCAGACTGGGCATTCACAGATAAAAGAAAGTGCTTCTACTGTGTATGAAGAATCAAATTGTAAAAAAACTAAAGCCTGAAACTCAAAAAGCTGAAAAGTTAAACTGCAAGCATTTTTTGCAGAAGGATAAACCCCTGCTCCCCTGTTGTGCTGTCAGCCACACACCCCAAAATTTACATGTACCAATTACACAGTCACACCTTGGAAATCATACCAACATAACTTTCTATAGGAGAAACTGACCATTATTGTGTTCCTGCATGTCTTATATTTCAGGCAGTTGACACCCATGGAAAATCACATTGGCCACCAGTTCATATACCAGCAAAAGTTTTTAAAATGAACTATGGTCTCAAAACATTTATTCACTTTTCTGTTTATTTATTTGTTAACCACATAAACAAGATGGTCAACAGACCCTTTAAACAATCACTTTGGACATATCTCTCTTATATCTTAGTATAATTTACACTGTTAGTCTTTACCTCACCTGTACTACATCCTGTTAAATGTTTAAATGCAAAGGAAGATCCTGACTTTCCCATGAGAGCAGTATTTCAGGTGTAATGTTATATTTTTCTCCAAATATATCAACTATACACTGCACACCTAGTACTAATTTCCTGCTTATAATCAATAGACCATAATTACCATTTGCTTTTCTAAAAAGAACAAACACATATGAAAGAATTTTTCACTATTAATGATTTTTTTTTTATAAACTACAATGAAATATAAAGAATAAGAGATGAGGGATGATATTATAAGCACATAATGAAAATGACTGATGTTACTGTATTTTTCAGTTATTACTGAGTCCGGTTTTGTTAACATGATGATTATATGAATTCCATTGAACACAAAGCATAAAAAACATGTCATGTATGGAGAGGGGCAAGTTCTCCATACCCACTATGTAGGAGCTTCTCTGTTACAACCTCTTATTGAATATTATCACCTTTGCAGGCAAATCATCTCAGGGGAAAATGTAGAAATTTACGCAAGCATCCTTTCAATGAAATGGGACTCATTGGCAGGAGCAGTTATCCAATGTAGATCTTTAATGCATTTCATTAGATTTAAATATTCATTTTCTAACAGCAATATCCTGTAGGAGTTACTGAAACCATTTTTGAATGGTGAGGAATATTGCTGACCTTCATTCTACAAAGCAGTCATCATAAATACTGTGTTTTGCATAAGAAGCCTTAACAACTAACCTTGGTACAACTGCAACTGTAACATTTTCGTGGTCTCTGAGTACTGTACTACTGTTCTTTTTCCATTGTATTTTAAAAGCAAGTTAAGCAACTAATTACATTTGTTTGAGGTGTGGTTTAAATGTTATTCTATTAAGCTCTATTTTGGACTGCCTCCTTACAATCATTGGTTTTCAACATTTTCATGGATAGATTGTGTGTGAGAGACAGACAGAGAGAGGGAGGAAAGAAAAATGTGCTTACTCTGATTTCCTGACCTTTCTAATTGAAAGTGTTTTCTGGCTGCCTGAATGGATCCTGGATAGATTTCTAGTGGTACGTAATATTCTGTCCAGTGTACAGTTAGCCTCACAAAAGTGTGTAACACTGGGCACTGATTAGTTGGGGGAAGGGCATTTAATCAAATTTGCCAGGTGTAACCTATGTGCCTGAGACACAGATAGTGAAATGCTACAGGAAATCTCTGCAGCATCTGCCAAGCTAAAAGAAAGAGGAGGGAAGGGCAGTGGTTCCAAAACAGTCATTATTTAATCTGACCAGTATTTAACCAAATGCTGCCAGTTTGATTGGTCAGAGTCAGTTTTATGAATAATGGACTAATTTGGTAAGATTTCTTTTTTCCCCTGCAGGAATATTATTTGATTTTGAATCTAACTTATTTTGACTCATTTATTAAACACCATACAAATATATATATATATATATATATATATATATATATATATATATATATATATATATATATATGTGTGTGTGTGTGTGTGTGTGTGTGTGTGTATACACACATATGAGGTTGTATCTAAAACAGTATGTGCTATCAATTAAACAAATGCATTCATTTTACATTACATGGCAGTTTCTAACAATTTAGTTTAAATGTATGTCTTCTTAATTGTAATTTATCATTAGAATATTCCTTTCTTATTTAATGACAACTATCCCCTCTCCACAGAAAGGAAGCTGGGTATACATTTTTATTGTATATTGATCTTTGAATTAAAATATGTTTAAATATTATAAAGGCGATAAAATTATATTTAAGACTATTGGATGACTACAGAAAGCTGTCATACCTCATGTGATCCATATACAGTATTCTGCAGTTAGTAGATATGTTTAAAGTATATGCTATAAAACTGAAATTATTGCTTCATATTCCTTTCAACATACTTGTGTCCAATGATTAAAGTTAATAACATTGATTGAGCAATAATATGTATTAATTGTTCTCTGCAAAAACATTTAAATTATTTCCAGTATTGATACAATATGTCATTATGTACATGTTAATGACATAAAACTTGGGATTGTACTAGAACATGATTACTTTGATAATATTTTCTGTTACAGTTACTCAGACAGCCACAAATAATAAATCACATATTATTAGTGTTCATGTTATTTCATTCCCTGAGGAACATTAGAATATGCATATGAACTGCTAATTCAAGTTCTGATGCTTCATTGTGGACATATGCATATATACCTCATTTTTTCCATCTATGTCATGACACTGTAAACTGCTTCATGCATATGTAAATATATATTTATATCTACATATCTTCGCATATCTATCTGTATGTATATATATATATATATATATATATATATATATATATATATATATATATTTAGCATATCCTTATATGTGGAGCTGATCCACTGAGATCAGTGCAGTACCGAGGTAAACAAATATAAACTAATCCATAATAATATGTTATTTCTGTTACTTGCTGTTTCTTTTATGCCAGTTTTGTTCAGATTTACTTAGAAAAAAAAATCACATCATGCTCCATAAAATGTTATCAAGACATTAGTCTTTATTTATTTTGGACAGAAACCATTCTTAATCTGTTTAATTTCTGTTTCAAGAAACAGATGGAGATAGGAGGCATGTAACACAAATCTACATCTCTAAGGTTTACTACATCTGAGAATTAACCAGTCTGGTTAAACCTACATTTATGTATTTCTTTAATTTACCCTGAAATGTACCACAGTTTCCAATGAGCTGCAGTTATTTATAAAATGAGTTAGATGTTGAGGCACTGCTAGATAGTCAGCCAATGCCTTTCATGTGTTTTTAAACACCTTCATTAAATTGTCAATTAAGGCATCGGCACAAGAAATATTAATAGAAAATAAAACAAGCCATCTTAACATTTTTCCTGCATTATACATTATGTATGTTTTCTTTCTTTATAACAACTGTCACTCTATTATATAAATTGCTCTGTTTCTGCCTTCTCTTAAACCTCCCTCACCTTCATGAACAGTATTGCGCATGTATTGCTCCTACAAATTCCATTTATTTCTAAGTAATTTGCTCTTTCTCTCTTCTAAAGCTCCCACTTCCAGTTCTTTTATCTCTTTAGGAATATTCAATACTTCAGTTGTAACAGGTTTAGAGTCTGACTTCCATTTTCTAGTAATTGCTTTTTTTTTAGCAGGCAATAACATTAAACTCAATTATGTCTAGGGAATCTTCAAAGTGTTTTCAATCACAGTAGTGTCAAATAAATAAACTACTGATCTGGTTGGTATTTTCAAAAAGGAAGAGCAGGGATTTTTTTAGTTATGCCTCTGTGCCCTACAAAATAACTGGTTAACTGGTGTGATTTAAAAGGTCATCAGCAAGCAATAGTGTTGCAAAGAGTGTGTCAAGTTATCATCAAAGATGCACTAATCCCAGTGTGGTCAATTCCTTCTTCATAGTGACCCATGCCTACCATATGACATGGAATCAAGTACCGTTTCCTTATATCTTGCACTAGTGACTGGTGTTGTCTTCCTTTTATTGCAATAAACAGCTATGACCTGTGTTCATATGTGCTTGCATCTGATATAAGTTGGGTATGGAACAGTCCTAAGCACTGTATTATTTATATGGGACTCTCTCTTTCTCTGTCACTCACTGGGTTGTTGTAAGGCTGTGGTTATTTGTTTGACTACACTGACTGTAGCTTTATATCAATTACTTTAAGCAATAATACATTTCCTGCAGCCAGCTTATTTCAGGGTTTAGCTGGAGTGCCTTCTGTGTGGCATGTGCATGTCCTCTTTATGTCCACATTGTTTTTTTTAGGTAATCCAGTTTCCTCCCGGACCCAAGACATGCTGCAAGTAGATTGGTCATCCCCCAAAACTGCATCAAAGTGTTTATGATATGCGTGAGTGACTGTGTGTATTTGTGTGGGGGCCTATCCTATAATAGGCTATCACTCCATCTGGGTTATATTTCTCTGCTTTGAACCCACTGAATGTCAGGACATGCCCAAACTTCGCAAAAAATAGAACTGGATTAAACATGCAGTCAGAGAAGTGTGAGTAAACAAATGAATGAATGAATGATTAGATAAAATACAAAAATTCTCAAGGAGTCTAAATAGAGTAGAATAAAATTAATAGTCGTATTTGCTTCTAGAATGTAGCTGAGCAATGAATGTTATGACTGGCTGGTTTTGATGTTTTCAGTCCGCCCATCTGTTACACCTTCCATCTGATGACTCATTTGTTCTTTTGCCACTAATTTTACAACATCCTGTGGTACTTAAGGTCATGCAGGTACAGGTACATCATACAATAGTTATATATAAGTGGCCTTTCATAACATATGAAATTCTTAATAATCCTGTTTTGCTACAGCCAAATGATCTCAGCTGTAACAACATGGCTGACAGCTGTGATATTTAAGATTTCTTTATAAATATACCAGAGATGTTCCAGCATGTACATAAGGTCAAACTACAGTGACACTGAAAAACTGAGAAGCGTGATTCTCACTGTTATAACTTCAATACTTGTTGCTGTTTACTTAAGTTGTTCCATAGCTATAATGCAAGTTTGTTGAGCCAGGAGTTCATTCAGCCTTAACCTGTCTGGATGTAACCAAATATCTTGACTTTTTGGGCCTAGCCAAATAGACGGTTATACTTTTATTACTTTACTCACAGCAAAGTTCATCACATTACTTAAGCCTTGCAGAAGTGGGGTAGTAGGAAATACTCCTTATGCATGTATGTATGTATTCATTTGTTTATTATTTGTTGATTGGGTAGTTTGGCTGGACTATTGATCCTTTTCAACCATGACCTGGGGTGACTCGGTAGATGAATAGTATTTAATACAATTGAGCAGAAGATTATATGGTAGAAAATGACATTATATAGTTAAACAGAACATAATATCAAAAGATTGAAAAGAAACATACAATTAAGGAGACTATAATGACATGAAAAACACTAGCAAATACAAAACTTAGGCAGATTGTAAGGAAATATGTACAGTGTTTATACACAAACATTATCTTTTTTTCTTTTATGTACCCTTGCTGAGTGGTGTAAAATTATGATAATTGTCCTTGATAAGTGGTGTAAAATTAGGGTGATTTGCTATAGAAGGATTATAGGTAGCCTGAGCTGGTTGTTCTGTTAGTCATTATTCCAGAAGAAATTCTACTCTGTTTCATTCTAAGATACTTACATAGTGAAATTATAAATACTTTTAATGTAGTCAGTGTTATAATTTCTTTAGGGAGATGGTTCCAAGTGGCTAGTCCTAGATGTGAGAAAGCTTTTCCTGTATTGACTTTTGAAGTGATGCTGGGTAAGTATGATGAAATTGCCCTGGCTTTTCCTTGAGGAGTAATCTTGTTCCCTGAAAGGAAGTTTGGCTCTTAGAATGGACAGTATCATAGCTTTAATACTTTGAAGAACAGAAAACTAAAAAGAAAAGATGTGCTATTAGTCACAGGTGGTGAATGGAATCATTTTTAAAAGTCTCGATGGTAGCTGCAAGAATCTGCTAATAATGCAAATCTGAAAACTTCATTTTCAGCATATTTTTTTGGAATGTTGTAAGCTGAGAGTCGAGTCAAAACAGATAAACAGAATTTGAGTCCAGGAAAGAGGACATTTTTGGCTAAACCTGTCTTCTGAAAACAGTAGTTATGAGATTCTGTAACAAAGCTTGAGTTGAGATACTACACCAGTCATAGTGTTATCATTGTGGGGTGTGAATGCAAGTGATAGATCAAATGTAACGCCTAGGTGTTTGTATTCAGTGACATTAGGGTTAGTATTTTATTTGAGAGACAAAGAATACTTGTTGATCACATATATTTTTATTTGTTATTTATTTATTTATTATTTGTTGACCAGGAAAGTCCAGCTAGGAAAGAGCCTATTTTCAGCAGAGGCCCAGGTAGAAATGCTCCAGACATGTCTTTGGAATGTGGAAGGGAACCAGAGCAGCCAGAGGAAACCCACACAAACACAGGAAGGACATGCAGACTCCACACAGAAGCCCCGCAGATGATGATTGAACTGGAGAACCTCTTCATGTGAGGTGACAACCTTAACCGCTGCATCACTGTGCCACCCAACCATATGTAGGTGCATTCCGATGTTGTAATTTATGTCATGAATCCATAACTAATGTAGAACTTCTTTGTTCTGTGACATGTAACATATCCCTTTTAAAAAGTCCTTGGATGAGCATCTGGTGAAGATTTTATACCAAAGGTGATGCAGATCCCTCCTTTCTGTAATGGTGCAGCTGTTGTGACAGTAAGAGCCACCAAGAGCACAGCAATACACAAACTGCGGGCTGAGGACTTCATAACATTCATACATCCCAGCAATGCAGATTTTAGACTCTGTTTGTTCTACATAATCAAACTTTTCTATCAAACCTAAGTTCTGTTTTACTCTAGCTGTGTTGTTGGTGTTCTCAGGTAATTTAATTATGTCTGATGGCTGTTAAGGGCATTTTCAAAACCACGTTTCCTTTGTGCTGTCTCACCTACAAGCTTTGCCATTTTTACACTTCATTTCTTTAATTTACATAACATAGCATCTAACAGCATTTATCTCTCCTTGTACTTATTTTTTTTCCTGACCCTCTACTGCCATTTCTGACAGTGAGCTAAAACTGGTGATCATTGTTGTTTAAAAGAAGGGGGTCTGCTTCCCTTTGCTCATCCTTGGGATGATCTTTCATCCTTTCCCTGTATTCTTCTCATTAGGCATTTCAGCTGGAAAAGCTAAAACTGAAGACTTAGGCCCCATTTTGTCCTGAAACACTCATGTCACAAAGGTCTAAACATACACAGTATATCCCAGGAATCCAGAACAGGTTACGTTTATGGCCATATGCAAGATACCAAATCAAAAGTATTTTCACTTCTTTTATCACTCCCTTTCTCTTTCTTTTCATTCTTCAGATTCACTACTTTAGCTGTCTATGCCAAACATTTTCTCCTTGAACTATATACTTTGTACTTCTTTACTTACTTTGTAAGTCCTCAAGTCCTCCTTCTTTGTATTTGTCACCTTCTTGCTCACTGCACTATTTACCTTGTTTTCTAGCTGCCCTTGTGGGCCATTTTAAGTCTAGCCAATTTCCCTTTCAAAAGTGAGAATCAAACCCTGTATCTTGTGACTGCAAGGTAAACACCTTAACTATTATGCCAACCCCAACCTCTTATCTCCTTTTCCTTTGCTCTGCCACCAAGGATGTCTCTCAACTGTACATATTTTTGCAAAGTTTCCAGCTTTTTACCTTATATTTTTGTTCTTTTTCTCATAAAATTATATTTTTCTGGCAAATCACTGGCAAATCATTGAGGGTTGAAGTAAAAAAATAATGACAGATATGTGAGTTTCAGTCCTTACACCCTTCAGAAAATTTATGCTGATGCAAAGCCTGTTATTTTATCCACTTTCTAAGTTTGTAAGAGCAATATTTAAAAGGTGTCCCTATTTGTGGGTCTTTGTCTCCCCATTATTTATGGCTTTATCCAAATTTCTCAATCTAAGAGATTGAGAGGTATGCCTCCAAGCCATTTCCCTTTTCACATATGCTTTAAAGCCAACATTCACTTTGGTATCATTTTGGTGCCATTAATCTAATGGTCTCCTCCCCAGTTAACCCACTTGTTCTTTATGATCCTGTTCCCTTTCCTCATGTTATCGTTAACTTACCATATCCTATTTACTACTAAGTGGCAAAGAAGAACACAATGTGCATTTCTTTAGCAACAGTGACATGTTCATTTTTGAACTGCCTTTTACTATAGGTCAAGGACTCTCCCTCTTCACATCTTTCTGACTGTCTCTGATCAGACCCTATAAGTTTCTTCCTTGCTGTTCTGTAGTCACATCCATCATTTGCATCCCGACCTGCATCAAGTCTTCTTCTATCTCAAAATACTGAACAAATGATTTTACCTTCTCAACCGACCTGAATTATCAGTTCAGGATTTTATTATCATACCTGCATGGGATTAATGGTTACTGATGTGATACATCAGTGCTGGGACTTTCTGGTAAGTACTCCTATTTATATAACATTTTGTTTTTGTGTTATTTTTTTTTTTTTTGTTAAACAGATAACCCCACCAGGCACAAGTGGTCATTTCAGGGTGACCTGGGAGCACTGCCTGGTTAAGTGACTTGCTCAATGTTGGAAACTGAGGTTCTCAAACCCAGGACTGAAGACTGAAGTTCATTAACATACATAAATAAATTTAATAGATTTACCACTGAATTCTAATTTACCAGACATTGGAATAATATGGTAGTCCTAAACAACTGTAATCCAGATGCCACCAACTTTAACTCATTTAGTATCCAGTCCTTAGGTTAATAAGAGCACAGACAGCAGACAACATGTCATGGCTGCCAGGGATCCTGACTTATTCTTCTTTTCCAGAAATCAGATTTCAGCACCTTAATATGTTGCCATGAAGTGGCGGACTTGTTTTTGAGTGAGCATTACCTGCATATTAACATCCTGCTGGAGAACATTCATTCCCCAGTGAGGCTGGTGATGTACGGGTCTCACATTCTCTAAATTTAATTATCCCCCAGTAGTTCTTCATCAGCATCACTGGTACAATGGATAAAGGCACCAGCAGCTGTCATAACAGCTTCCTCCAGTCATAGCTCCAGTCACTTGCTCCCATATCTGCCCCAATCTCAGCATGGTCTTATTACATGACAAGATGAATATTCAAAAGACCACCTGTGAATTGCTACTTAACACTATGTTTCTGTTTAAGAGTCATTGTAAAATAATTTATTGTGGTACCTTGTTTTTGGCTTCCTAGTAGCTAATTTACTTCTGATGTCACCATGTGCACATATTAGCTGTGATTCATGTCCTACTCAGTCTGGAATGCCAAGTGCTTCTCGAAGATTTACATCAGCCAGTATGGTATGGAGAAAGAAATTAGTGTAATTTCAAAAGTATAAAAGTTTTTTGTTATAGGTTAAGTAAGAGAAATGTAGCAAGTCTTTTATTAGAGATATTATATTGTCACTAGCATTAGCAAAAGCTTTCTGTGCATGTTTACCAGGTATGAAACTGTGCTATGCAGATCATGTCTCCTAAACCTGATAGGCTTCTTTGAAGCAGTCAACAAAGCCGTAGACGAGTGTAGGTTGGTTCATACAGCCTATCTACATCTCGCCAAGGCTTTCAACACCATCCCCCACTCTGGAATTATAGATAAACTCACTAAACTAGGTATAAATCCCTGTGTCACAAGATGGGTTGCCAACTGGCTCACTGACAGAACCCACACTGTGAAAGTAGCAGACTCCAAATCTGACGTCAGACCAGTGACAAGTGGATTACCACAGGGTTCAGTCCTGGGTCCTCTCCTGTTTGTAATCTACTTCTCTGAAGTACAGGCGAACACAGAAGGTCTTTGGCTAATGAAGTTCGCAGATGACTGCAAACTAGGAGCCATAATCAAAACTCCTAACAATGTGAACGTCCTACAAAAGGGCCTCACTGAGACAGATGCCTGCTGTCAAAGCCATGGCCTCAAGCTCAATGCCAAAAGGTGCATTGTCATCCCCATTGGTAAAAATTCTGTACCCATGAGCTACCACATAGGCGGTAGTCTACTTAACACCAAAAGTATGATAAGAGACCTTGGGACACAGGTGGACAGTAGTCTCTCCTCTGATAATCACATTGCCACAGTAGTCAGGAAATCCTTCTACATGGCACACCTCATCACAAAAGGTTTCTCATCCAGGAAAAAAGAGGTCATTGTTCCCCTCTACTCATCACTCATTAGACTCATTATAGAGTACAACACCCCTTTTGGTATGTGCCTCACAAGACATCTACAACAACTAGAAAGGCCACAGAAATACCTCACAAAGAGGATTACCAGCCTCAAACAGATGCCCTATGCAGACCGTCTCAAAAAACTCCAGCTTTACACCGTCGCATATCGCCTACTCAGAGGCGATCTCTGCCAAACATACAAAGCTATGTCAAACCCAGAGCTGTTGGACATGTTCCACTTAAAGAAATCCCAATCCCTCCGAGCTGCACACTCTAGGGACCTAAACCTTGTCACCACAATAAACAGAACATGCTGGAGGGCTAGATTCCTGTCCCAGAGACTTCCCATACTCTGGAACAATCTACCTATCTATGTCAAACAAAGCTCCTCATTAGCACTCTTCAAGAAAAATCTTGATGACTGGATGGGAAATAGGAAATTTACCCCGGGGATCACTTCTGTGGCTCTGCTCAACTGGGGCACAGGAAAATAATTTTCTTGGGTGGCGAAAGCCAGGGTACCTTTTTGGCTAGGCTTATATAGGCCCTTGCGCCTATAGCCTAGTACCTATCTATGAACCTATGAACCTATGCATAATTAATATGGCATATGATTGAAGGTATCATATGAGCTATGTGTGCACAACTTAACTAACATGTTTTTAATAGAAAAAAGGGCCTGGAGTTATCCATCTATTTGGGGTTGCCTTATTTTGTAGTGATAGTACTGCAATCTCTTTCCAGAATGATGGAATGTTTTTCTTCATCGAGGCACTGTTTGTTTAGAAATGTAATTAGCTTTTTGCAGATTTCCATGTGAATTTGTTGTTAATTCATCAGTAGATGGAGAGAAGCTTTCTCACAAGTTGCTCATTAACCATTCTTACTACAGGAGACTTTCAGTGTCCAGTAGGGGAAATACTAAGAGTCTCTACAGGTATTGATATTGGAAATACTACACTAGTTTCTTGACATGATACAACATTTGGGGAATTATACTGGTTTCCCTGGGCATTAGGAGAAAGATATATTAATATTCTGGTATCCTTCAGCACAGCACATTCCCTGATGTTCTGGGGGCTATTAACTAGACACAAATTTCCATCAAGACCCCACTTGTTCCTCATGATATCTGGTATATCACAAAGAAGGGCTTTTCATAGGAATTATAGAACTTTCAAAGCAAAGTAGTCTCATGACAATCAGTGCCTAGTAAGTACTCACCCACAGGGCTAGGTCAGTTAGTCCTGAGGTAAATTTGAGGGTACCTGTCCAGTCATGGAGGATCTGTTTAAAAGATGAGACATATCACATTGTTTAACCTGCAGGGATATATTATCCCATAGATTCCAGAGACACTGCATAACAAATCTCTTCCTTTATCACATTTTATTTATCTGCTGGTGAAAATTTCGGTCACTGGTTCTAATGTTTGTTAAACTACTAGACCTGAGGAAATAGAGAAGGTCAAGGACAACAGGGTTTCTAATGGTGTAGTAGATGTGGCTCAAATCACTTCTCAAATATATTTAAAATACTGAGAAAAAGGACAGAGCTTTTAAACTCCGTCAATTGCTCGGGGTCTTCAAGCTTGAAATCTTAGTCTGGAGCCAGTGGGACTTCAGTAGTAGTTTTTTTTTTTGTTTTTTTTGTTCTGTCAAATTATAAAGTTATTGGATGCCTGATGAAGTTTTGCTTTGAAAGACCGACAATACTTACTGTGCTTACTGTGCAGTGTATTTTAATAAATTGGATATACATCTTTAACTGCCAGTAGTTGTTGATTTTTTAAATTAGTTGATTACTGCTCAATGGCAGCTTTTGTTTATTTTTTAATAATTTTTGTCATTTACTGCTTCTATAGCTGAGGACAACTTATACTTTTTAGATGTTGAAGTTCCTATGACAAAGAAAATATTTGTCTTAATTCAAGTATTTATAGAGATAAATGGCACTTTAATGCCTATTTAATTGAATGCCTATTTGTCCAGTTTCAGATATCATCTCTGGTACAGCAAGACCTGATTGTCAGAGTTGACTATTTCAGACATCTTCTTTTTTTTGTCTTTCCGGAGATCAGAACAGAAAGTTAACATAGTTTTTTTGTGGATATAAGTTATGAATTGAGTTTTACTTCAAACACTGTTGAAGAAGTTATGACCGATAGCTATAGCAGTTATCCTCCCATTTTATCAGCAGGCAGTTTGACTAATGTCACTGAAAGGAGTAGTAAGACTGTGATAGATAATCGTATCAATGGAATTTGCATTATTTTTACTGCTGACATGTCAAACATCAATGACATTACTCCGATTAACTGAAAGATCTTTCTGGGTAATAAAGATCTGTCAAAGCGTGCAGCTGAAACTCACCATTTTATTAATCAGAAGTGGCAAAACCTCAAAACATTATTCAAAAAGATCCCTCATTCTAAAGCTATAATTTTAACACAGAGACATATGTTAGCATACCCCAGTGTCCATTGCTCTTATTGTAGAGTTATTAATACTGGTTCCCATCTTAACTGGACAAATATGTGCAGAACACTTTTTACAAAGCACCACAATTGTAATTCCTGTGTTTCAGTATGTGTAATAAAGTGTCTGAGCTGAGATAGCTTCTATATGGGCAAGACAGCAAAGAACTGTCACACTTTATTTATGGACACAAGTATAGTAAAAAGAAAACATTTTTTCACAGGTACAATGCAATCTTCAGACGAAAACTGTCTCTTTGTAGTTAACAATGTAAGAATGGGCAGTAGAAGGAGACCTGGATAGCAGACTCAGAAAATAAAGAATTGTCTTGACAATAGTGGATGCAAGTCATGCTCTTTGAGACTAGGCTTTGTTTTAAAGCTAAAACCATTTGTGTAAGAGTAGTCTTTCTCTATGAATATTATCTCAGAAATTTCTTCACACTTATTTTTATTGCATTTACTTACTTATATGATGCAGGTTCTTGCTTTATGTTCTCGTTTCACAAGTTGTGCACACATTGCTTTTTAAACACTTTTTATTGTACTAAGAGGTGAATAATGAATTTTGGGTGGTTAGGTGCTTATGCGCTGCTCTTTTCTATTTAAGATGGTCATCTGAATTGTCTATTGTGTAAGAGTAGTCTTTCTCTATGAATATTATCTCAGAAATTTCTTCACACTTATTTTTATTGCATTTACTTACTTATATGATGCAGGTTCTTGCTTTATGTTCTCGTTTCACAAGTTGTGCACACATTGCTTTTTAAACACTTTTTATTGTACTAAGAGGTGAATAATGAATTTTGGGTGGTTAGGTGCTTATGCGCTGCTCTTTTCTATTTAAGATGGTCATCTGAATTGTCTATTGAAGAAGTCTCAGTATATCCAGAAAGATGAAGGCACTCAGCCTAAATTGCCTTGCAACTCTGTATTGAGATATCCATTTTTCAGTTATATATTTCTTTCAGTGACATTGCTCATATCCAAAATAAAAATTAACATTTGTATCTATTGTTATTGTTTTACAATTTCCTCAAATCATTCAACCATCAGCCACACAACATAAAGTGCAAACATAAGAAATAACTTATTCATTAAATACTGCATTTGTTAACAACATTTTTATCCTGTAGAAATGAAAACTGTACTTACTACTTATTTGGAATTCAATATGAAAATATTTCATATACCCTCATTTCTCTCAGTGCTGTGCAATGTAATAATAAAATAAAGCTATGTTTCATTTTAAGGGACACTATCAACAATGCAAATGCAGTTCAGTAAATCATTTATGACAAGTTATTGTATATTTACTGTTAACTTTCTCCTTTACAGAATTTCTTTTTTATTTTATGTACAACCTGATAATTTATTTAAACAAAATATTAACAACAATTAAGTTATATAATTTCATGTCCTGCAGGCACAGACTCATAATTGCCGTAACTTAATTTTTAACTCAAATCTAGAGTGTTACACTATTTTCACTGCATAATAAATGTGGCAGCTGTTATTTTTCAGCTCTTGGGTTAACCTCTGAAACATCTTTTGGAGTGTAGAAGTTTTCAAAAGATACAGTACAACCATGTGTTAAAATGATTATAAATTAACAAAACTGTGCCTCTATTTCCAGGCAACAGAAAACCCTGTTCTGCTAGACCTCTCTCACCTTAGAAATGCTGTTAATACTAAAATCAGTTACTATGCAGATTTCAACCTTCATTGTAGTATAACAAAGAGCTCTGGAAGACTTCCAAGATGGCTGCACATTGAGTAACAGCTTATTTCTAGCTCTCCCAGTGTAAAAACTGAAACTCAGCAGAAAAGGTCAGGAGACTTGTGTTTATGGGTAAAGTTCAATAACTGGCTAGTAAGTGGACTGCCTGGATGCCAGGAATAAAGAAAGACAGAAGACCTGGAAAAATGATCTACAAAAAGTGAAGAAGAAACACTGACTTTGGAAAGCTCTGCAGCTGTTCAGCAAAAGGCAATGCAATCTTCAGACGTGACTTCCAGTAACCTACCAGAAGGTATAAGACAACCACATACAGACCTGGCTAAAATAAATGAAGCACTAATGGAGTATATCAGCACAAACAAGAAAAGGCTGGAAAAATGGAAGAAGCTTTAAACAGATATTCAGATGAGATGATAAAGCTGCAAAAATAAGAGGTTGAAATAAAGAAAAGGCTGTCTGAATATGAGACTGCTCAGGAAGAGATGTTTAAAAATGATAGAATTAGAGGACAGAGCATTTAGGGAAAACCTGAGATTTTCAGCTATACCAGAGAAGCTGGAAGAAACAGACTGCATTAATTTTATGAAAGCACAAATAAGCAGCTGGACTGGTATTCCACAGTAAGCATTTTTAGTTGAAAGGGCATATCATGTATATGCTCCAAACCTGGCTATAAGAAAGCAGTCTAGACCTTTAATAGTAAATATGCGATCCTACCAGCAGAAGGAGTTGATTCTGACAAAATTGTGGCAGAAGAACAAAGTACTAAAAGTGGAAGATAGCAGAGTGTTTGTGGAGAATGATTACTCCTTGTACACCAAACAGAAGATGAGAAAAATTATTCCACTATTAAGGGAATGTCAAGATACAGATATGAGATTCTTCCCTGGAGGGACAAAATCATTTTGTTGATGAAGTACAGGCTAAGGAGGAAATATAAAAGTTTGTCCAACAAAAAGTAAGCTGTGAAACATTATCAGATTCTGCTTCTTGTTCTTCTGGTAATAAAGACCACAGAGGGACTGTACCTGTGAAACCTTTTCAAATATTTCAACGGAAATGTTGAAGAGAAAGAAGGGAGCACGAAGACTCGAGAGTACGTTGGAAATGAAGCAGAGACAGGATTTTGGAGATAAACAGAATTAAAACCAATAATTTAATATGGGATTACAATGCAATAATTATATCTGTGAAACATTACAGAACAAGAAAATCTTGAAATACTGGACTTTTTCAGAATTTGTTGGATTTGTGGGGGACTCTAAAGCATATGCCCTACTTCATGTCATTAATGTTCAGAAAAAGTGCTTTGAGGAGGGGAAGAGGAGTGAGAAAGTTAACTGTAAATAAATATTTTTTCTTAAATAGTATCAATTTTGTGGCATGTGATTTTCTTTACATGTTATAAAGTAAAGTTTTATTCAGTTTTTTAAGTGTAATGGGATTTTAAACAAGTGCTGCTGTTTTTTTCTTCCTTCTCTCTCTCTCTCTTTGTTCACTTTTAAGAAATGTAGAGACGGCAATGTATTTAAAAAAAGCCTGGTTAAAAAGCATGTTAAAGGAAAAATTAATGTGCTTTTCCTTATTCTTGCATGGTGAAATGACTGGATTAAAGACCTTAGATTGATTTAGTAACAAGTTTTAAGAAAGCATAAACTCCACTTGTAGAACAAGCTAGGAACTATGAGGTTCTTATTAATGAAAGTGCTTAATCATTAAAGAATTCTCTGTTTTGAAAGTGGTTCATTGTTTTTTTGTGGTTCCAAGTTTTAAGAGAGAGCAAATAAATGAAAAAGAAAGTTGAATATTATACGGCTTTGTTCTAGCAAATACATGTATGCTTAGTAACAGTTCTGCAGCTGGTCTTCATGTTTCCATGGAAACAACCTGATAAAGAGAAACTGGCTGCCTTGTTCTCATGTCTCTGCAGAGACAATCTGATAAAGAGAAACTGACTACAGTCTGGTGGAGAGTGATTAGCTGAGAAAAAAAAAGAAAAGAGAAATTGGCTAGGAGATACTGTCCTCTGAACGTATTCAGTGGTTTTCCCAGAGTAGTTAATGTTCTCTGAAAACATTCATGGGTTTTCCCAGCTGGGAGAGCTATAAAGATAAGACAAAACCAATCAGCACTTAGTAGAAGCACAAGCTGCACCATGCTTCTTAGCATGGATGACCTTTCTTTTAGGTTAACTCAAGTCTGAGAGTGTGACTGTGGCTGTCAGTTTGGGATTTGTGTTCCTATTAGGTGGGTAAAACTTCAATATTTGATGGTGTACATAGTTTTGTGTGTTAGTATTAAGTTAATTTTAGATTTTAGGGGGTATTGAGGGTATGTCAGCTTTTTTGTGTGAGGGCTTTCAATAAAACAAAAAGTATTACAAGATGTGACATTAGCTCAAATGTATGACAAGAAACAACTGTATAAAAAGTTCAACCTGCCATAGTGTATGCATGTAACACAAAAGCTGGAACTAGACATTTAACAAAAAAGGTGTTATACATAAAAGGTGGGAATAATAACTTTTTAATACAATGATGCTTTTTTTAATGTCTTTAAAGTAAATGGTCCCATAGATACATAGAAACAAGAAAGAGTAGTGAACTATATTAAATAATGTAGAGAGAAAAATAGCTATGTTACAAGAGACACACTTAAAAAACTGAACATGTTAATTTGATAAAGAAAGGTTTTCATGATGGTTATTCGGTGGAATACCTGGGCCAAAGGAAAAGAGAAGTACTTATATTAATTGCAAGAGGAGCTCCAATAGTGTTAGAAGAAGATAACAAGATAATAATGGCAGATTTGTAGTGCTAAGTGGCTAGTGACAAAGGAGGAGGATTATACTGGTATGTATTTACATTCCACCTAAAACTGCTATAATTCAGCGTAAGAAAATTCTGGGAGAAATAATCAGTTTTCAGCAAGTAATATTACTTATAGGTGGGATTGGAATTTGATTTGCAGCAGTGAAGATGTGTCTTGGGTGCTCAGAAGAGAAAATATAACAAAGGAGGGCAGTTTTTTAATACATTTATGAAAATATTTGGCATGGAAATTGTGAATTCAGTAATAGCTGTTCGGAGTGAATTTTCATATTATTCCCCAAGATATAAAAGTAGGCAAGGCTACACAGATTTTACACTTCATTTGAACATGTGCATTTAATTGAAGGTCTTTATACCCACCCAATAACTATTTCAGATCATGCACAAATAATAGTTAAAATAAAAACACAGAGTAATGGCATAAAAATGAGACATCGGCGCTTTCCCACCTATTTGTTGAAAAGGGAGGAATTTAAGGAATGTGTAGTGGAGGTTATTCAGAAGCTGTTAGAGAGGATAGAAATTTCTTCTGAAAATATAACTAGGCAGTGGGATAAAATTAAGGTGGAGTTTAAAACAAGGGTGGAAATAAAAGAGAGGGAGCTATGGTTATGAAGTAACAAGAATTATTTAGAGGGACTGACAAATGTTAAAGTATTGCGGAATAGGGTGAATCTCACAGAAAAAGAAGAGAGTCAACTGCAGAATGCTAGGCAGAAAATAAGGGATTACCTCGATAATATGCATGAGCTTATGCAACTGTTTTTTGATAATAACAGTAGAGCACAAAACCTTTTAGCACAATGACTCAGGCAACAGAAGGTAGAAAGGCTGTCATCAAACTTGGGGACCTTATAACAAAGAAGGTAACGACATTCTGTAGCAGTATTAGAAATATTTTGGAAATTCTATGAGAGTCTCTATAAAGCAGAGAAATATGAAAATCAAGAAAAGATGCAAAAGGAAATGTTTATGGAAGAATTAAATATGCCAAGGTTAGAGGCAGATGAGGCTCAATTACTAACAGTTAGGATAGGAGGAGATGAGATAAAAATTGCGATGTATAACCAATCTACAGGAAAGTCCCCAGGAATAGATGGTATTCTTGTGGAAGTTTGTAAACTAGTAGGAAAAAAACCTGATAAAGATCTGGAAGGTTTTGTTTAACAGTATCTTAAGAGGAGGAGGAGTGCCACTGCTCTGGAAGAAATCAGTGGTAGCTGTAATACCTAAAGAGTGTAAGAATCCATCAGATTCAGCTTCCTACAGGCCCATTTCAATACTAAACCATGATTATAAAGTGTTCATGTCTATAATGGCTAAAAGAATGGCAAAAATAATGCCAAAACTGATAGATATGGATCAATGTGGTTTTATGGAGGGGAGGCAAACATGTGACAGCATTAACAGAACATTGATTATCCAGAGAGAAGCCAAATGTAAGAAAATATCATTGTTGTTGGTGGTTCTTGATGCAGAGAAAGCATTTGACAGAGTAAGCTGTGATTTTATGAACAGGACGAAGGAAGCATTTGCATTTCCTGACAAAATTATGAGGATGATTAGGAGAATATATGAGGGATCGGAGGTGAAAATTAAAGTGGGTGGGATCATCTCTGATAATTTCTGCTTGAGCAGAGGAACCAGGCAAGGGTGTCCTATTTCCTCTTTATTTGCACTCTATTTAGAACCATTGGCAAAGAAAATAAGGGACTCAGAAATTCAGTGATATAATTGGTATGGTAGTCAAGAAAAGTTGGCTTTATTTGCAGATGACGTTATTTTATACCTGACAAAACCAGAAAAAGACATTACAGTGCTGTGGAACATTTTGAGGCAGTTTCAGATCTTTTCTGGATACAAAATTAATGAAACTAAAACAAAGGCAATAGTGGTAAATTATGTACTCACACATAAACTGGTTCAGGAATACCCATATTTATGGGGACATGATAAAATGAAATATTTAGGAGTATGGATTAAAATGATTCTAGTGTGGCAGCTAAGGATATGTGGGAAGAGACTAAACAAAAGATAATACAAAAACTGAGAAAATGGAAGCTTTATTATATGGATATGGATAGTATGATACAAGCAGTTAAAATGTTTTTCGTCCCTTTTGTCTTATACACAGGTCAGGCATTTTTTATCAACCAGAACAGAAGTTTAGGGTAGCAATTAATGAAGAGCTAAAGGACTTTATTTGGGAGGGGAAGATGTCAAGAGTCAAGTGGGATAAGCTGATTCTTCCAGTAGAACAGAGCGGATTTGGATTACCCAATTTGAAGGGATATTTCAGAGCTACACAGCTGAGACTCCTATACATAGCACACAAAGAAAACTATAGTTCAAGGTGTAAAGGAATGATGATGAAACACAGGGGAAGCTCACGAAACAAGGTGAGACTGGGAATTTGGATGCAGGCATTTAAGGAGAAAAACAATAATCATGTAGAATATTATATCCATAAAGTAGCAGAAAGTATTCTAAGAACTAAACCAACTCCGGAATGGAGAAAGGAGATTCTGCCAATAGGGATGACTGTAATTAGTGATACAGACAATAGGCAAGATGGCCTAGAATTTATTGAAGAAAACTGGTAAAGAAACCAAGGTACTGAGAGCAAATAACTAGAGAGGAAAAGATGATAGAATGGGAAGATGCCAAGACTTTATTTGGACTGCAGGTTAGAGATTGTCTTTCCTATCAGGGATTGATATCAGAGTACAGTCAAACAGAAAGAAATGGGGGGGGGGTCCTAAATGAAAGACCAGCACTGGTAGAATAGAATCTAAAACAGAAACTGCCATTAAAAAGGAATAAATAGTACAGCATATAAAATATTGCATG